>NC_135331.1:18543165-18793165 GCF_023851605.1 Tamandua tetradactyla
CAGGCAGTTCCCTCCAGCCTCTCCACTACATCTTGACTAACAAGGTGATATCTATTTAATGCGTAAGAATAACCTCCAGGATAACCTCTCGACTCTGTTTGGAATCTCTCAGCCATTGATACTTTATTTTGTCTCATTTCACTCTTCCCCTTTTGGTCGAGAAGGTTTTCTCAATCCCTTGATGCTGAATCTCAGCTCATTCTAGGGGTTTTCTCAATCCCTTGATGCTGAGTCTCAGCTCATTCTAGGATTTCTGTCCCACATTGCCAGGAAGGTCCACACCCCTGGGAGTCATGACCCACATACTCAGGGGGAGAGTGGTGAGTTTGCTTGTCGTGTTGACTGGAGAGAGAGGCCACATCTGAGCAACAAAAGAGGTTCTCTTGGGGGTGACTCTAAGGCCTAATTTTAAGTAGGCTTGACCTGTCTTCTGTGGGGTTAAGTTTCATATGAACAAACACCAGGATTGGGGACAGCTTTATTTTCTTATAGTTCAAACTGGAAATAACCTAAATGTCCATCAACAGACATAAGGAAATGGTCATTTTTATACACTACTGGAAGAGTAGAATAGGTATGTTTTCTCACTTAGTAACATTCGTCTAGGAATTTATACAAAGTAAAAGAGGTATGCAAAAATAGGTAGAACATAGGAGGACTGAAACACTGAAGATGGGCAACAGGGCTTCTTTCACCTGTAAGTTTGGAATTTCTTGGCAGGCTGACCTTTTAGCTGGTAGGTATAGGGATTCAGATACATTTTTACTTTCTTCTTTTTCCTTATCTATTTTTTCTAGATTTTCTGCAAACGTGTATAACTTCTGTAATTAGCAGGTTTGATATGAAACCTTTTATGTAACTTTAAAACCTAAGTTATAAAATACTATAACAAAAAATAGCAGTCTAAAAAAAAGCAGTCTATATATTCCAGAAAATAATTTAATGGAATTCAAGAAACTTTAAATAAGCTCACTTCTTTTAACCAAATAGTTCTCCCTGTTGTAAACTATAACTGAGTAATTAAAATCTGCAAGGAAATAATTAGAAATTCAATTTCTATAAAAGAATATTTTATACCATTTTTATTAATATATTTACTTTCTCTTTTAATTTATTTTTCTTACAAAGATAATAAAAATCCATCGTAGAATGTGTGAGACTAAAGCAAAAAATGTTTAGTTGGTACAAAATTTATATTTTGACTAGTGCATCTCCTAATATAACTTATGTAGATAGTTGAACAACATAAGTACATGGAACCTTGGGCAGGACATGAGATTTTGTTGGTTTGTCCAGAGTGATGCCCCAATGAATCCCAGAGTGATTTGATCAGTGGGTGGAAAAGTATTTGCAAAGTTCCCTTCGGGGAATGATGAGAACCGGGGAAAATTCAACTTCCCCAACTTGAATTCTTGATATTCTCACAAGCAGTGTGGACAACCAAAGCTATAGGCTGAGCCCCCAGTCTTGGGGTTTGTTCATATGAAACTTAACCCCACAAAGGATAGGTCAAGCCTACTTAAAATTAGGCCTACGAGTCACCCCCAAGAGAACCTCTTTTGTTGCTCAGATGTGGCCTCTCTCTCCAGTCAACATAACAAGCAGACTCACCACCCTCCCCCTGTCTACGTGGGACATGACTACCAGGGGTGTGGATCTTCCTGGCAGCGTGGGACAGAAATCCCAGAATGAGCTAAGACTCAGCATCAAGGGATTGAGAAAAACTCTAGAATGAGCTGAGATCCAGCATCTAGGGATTGAGAAAACCTTCTCGACCAAAAGGGGGAAGAGTGAAATGAGACAAAGTGTCAATGGCTGAGAGATTCCAAACAGAGTCAAGAGGTTATCCTGGAGGTTATTCTTACGTATTAAGTAGATATCAGATTGTTATTCAAGATGTAATGGAGAGACCGGAGGGAAGTGCCTGGAAATGTAGAGCTGTGTTCCAGTAGCCATGTTTCTTGATGATGATTGTATAATGATATAGCTTTCACAATGTGACTGTGTGATTGTGAAAACCTTTTGTCTGATGCTCCTTTTATCTACCTTGTCAACAGACGAGTAGAACATATGGAATAAAAATAAATAATAGGGGGAACAAATGTTAAAATAAATTTAGTTTGAAATGCTAAAAAAAAACCCATCGTAGAAAAGTCAGAAAATACAATTTTTTCCCCATTTTACAGGAGAAAGTTAAGCTGTGGATGTACAGATACTACCTTTTTGTGTGTGGCACAAAATACGCTGTAATGTGCAGCTTCATTTTAGCAGCATTCTTTTTTCCCTCTGTTAAAACTTTAGTCTTCTGTATTTATAATATATCTACAGGAAAAGAAAAAAAAACATATAATTATAGGGGCAAAATTAAAGAAGCAATATTGCTAATATAGAAATTTTCAGGATTCACAAATGTAATATTGCAAAGTTAAAATTTTATCTTCATTTATTTGTGGATGACAAATGTTGAAGATAAGATTTCCCAACAAAGACATAAACTATTGATTCATAAGCAGTATCTGGAAAACAAATGTGTCATTAGATTTCAGAATTTATATTGAGGCTTCCATTGTTTTTGTTGTTGTTTTGTTTTGAGTCCAGGGAAATGCAAAAAAGGCTCCCACTAGCCAGGACTAATCTCATAGTAATACTACTGATTCTCTGTCAGTAAGGCTTAATTTTGAATTGGTTTCCCAAGAAGCTTGATGATTTACATTGACTCTTCCCTTTCCTAGGCTCTTCTATAATCAATCTCAGGCATTTAAGGACTAATGATTATTTTTAATTTTCTATTAAAACAGTATATCCCCAATGTAAAAAATCTAGGAAATATATGCTATTATATGCATTTCAAAAAGCTGTAATGCCAAACAGGACAAACTCCATTAATCTGGCATACTTTTCTCAATATACACATTTATTTTTTCTTATCTATATTTATTTGGTTAAAAGCTGGGTTCACATTGTGCATATAATTCCACAGTCTACTTCTTATTTACCCTACTTTAGAAGCATTTTTCCATGACTGTCCAATGTCTACCTTATGGAAGGGCCACAAGTCATTCATCATTGTTTCCCTACAATTGGTAATCAAGGTTATATTCAACTTAGTTATTTAAATATAATTGTTGTTTTTTGTTCTTTTTTTCAGGTGGATGGTCTGGGAATCAAACCCAGGTCTCCCAGAGACCTGGCAAGCATTCTACCACTGAACCACCCATGAACCCTAAATATAACTGTGTTTTAAAAATTGGTCTTCATATTATTTATCTTTGTTTTGGATGTTTCCTTGGGAAGGAGTCCTAGTAGTAGAGTTATTGGGTCAAAATATAATAATTTAAAACTTATAAAATGTATTTTGAATATATTATAAATGCTTGACTAGTTTTGGGTATGAAATCCTTACTGGGTAAAAAACAAGAAATCAACTAGAAAAAAGTACTGGCTTTTATTTTCACATTTTTCCTGCTAAAATTGTCTCAATCGCTCGTGTCTAAACTTTAAAACTGATCTTTTACATTATTTTTGTTATTCCATTTGATTTTGCAGCTGAAGAATCTTTTAGATTACTTGGTAGCTAAAACTTGCCCAAATTCCACACCATATTTTACCTAAATCAACCATCAATCAATGAACAACCGCCAATGTCTGCATGCCAATCCTGCCAGACTAGCTGAGTATAGCTTCAGTGAACTAAAATATTCCTTATGATGTTACATGATTACTGCTAAGTTTCTTAGAGTTTTAAATTTAAAGTTTTAAATAAGGCATTTCCTAACATACTCATATCCTAATTTCAAATGCAAGAGACGTTCACTTCTGAAAAACAGTTTTCTCATGCTATGGCCATGCATGCTTAGTATTCATCTTTTTTCTCTAAATACTTACTCATTTTTATATAACTTTCTTAAAATGCATAGTCTACATCTTTGGTTGCACAGTTCTATAATTATTCTAAAAGAAACATTATATTTTCTAGGAATCAAACCCTCTCAGTTTTATTGTACTTCATTTTTTTTCCTAGACTATTCCACATGTTGTTGAGGCAGAAAACTATATTCCTGTAGATTATACATTAAATCAAAAGGATGTTCTCTGCTTTCTTCCATTACACCACCTACCTTCTTTTTTCACAGTCTCTTGGATACTATGAAACTATCTTTTCCTTATTTTCCAAAATTATTCCTTCCGCAGCTCCTCTTCTTTCTGATCTCTAAGTGAAAGTGTTCCCCCCAGGATTTACCCTAAGCTCTCTGTGTAAACTATCTTAAAAATTTCTCTCTCCATTTAAAAGTTTCAAGTATCACTCTGTCATTAATTAGTACTGGTTTCCATTCTAAACGCTAGTTTCAAAAAGATTTTTCAAATACTTATGGCTTATCCACCTAAATGGCTTACATACACCCCACATTAACTTTGACTCCTTTCCCTTATCTGCCATATTAATTAGTCCCCAATTCTACTTCAAACATTTCTTTTGATTTGTTCACCTTCCATTTCTGTTGGCATTCATTATCTCTCTCCTATGCTTCTGCTCTTTTGGTCTCTAGTATATCTTTTCTAGTGTCCATCTTAAAAACATTATTACCAGATTCATCTCCAAAAATAGTTCAGATATTATATCCCTGCTCTAAATTCTTCAATATCTCCCTCTGCCTATAGTTTAAAGAACAACTTTATCTAACCAACATTCAAAGCTGACCTCAATCCACTACACTAACTTAAATTTTGAAATTTTATTATCAGGAAAAATCGAATGACTTATATGCTTATTTTCATACCTTCATCTTTGTTCATGCTGTTCCCTCTACCTTGAATGCCCAAATCCCAATTACTCTCATAGTCCAGCTAAATACTGCTTCCATAAAATCTACCACTTTCTCCCTCTACTTTTAAATACACATATATTGGTGCTCTGATTGAATGACCTGCCTCTTCAGAGTAGGATATATGCATAAATCCATGTTTTGATTAATAGCTGCATCCTCATAGCGTCTTTATGTAGCAGATGCCGCATAAAAATCTGTTGAAACCTCCTCCCCAATTCCATTCCATTCTTGCAACTAAAAACAACAAATTCAAATTCATTCTTCACCCAACATGAACAAGGACATTTTTCCTTCCAAAGAATAGCAATTATGCATTAACTGAAGATGAAACACTGTACATAAAATAATTTTTTCCTCCTCCTTGACCTTCTGCAACCTCAGATATTACATCTGTAGTAAGAACTTAGAACTGTGCCAAGAATGTAGTACTTCAGGTCTTGGGCCCTTGGGCCAACTGAACAATCTGGCTTACTTATAGTAGATTTCCTCAGAGATGTGCAGCTGAAATAATTTTCTCTACTCTTTATCCTAAGAAATGGAAATTTTCCAACAATGGTAATCAAGTAAATTATTTTTTCACATTCTAAATTAATACAAAAATAAAACTTGATATAGAAATATAAAAATTTTTCATAATTTCTCTTTTACCAGAAATTTGCAAGGAAGATGATTCACAGAAGATCTTAGTTGCCTCTCAATATTGTAATCATACCTCTTCAATAATAACCATGAAGCCAACTAATTTGAAAAAAAATAATCAGGATTAAGAAAGACAAAAAAAGAATCATAATATGCCATAATGGAAAGAATTTTAAAGATAACCCATTTAAAGTCTTTTAAATACAACAACAAAAAACTGACTCCCAGAAAAGTTAAGTGTCATATCACACCTATGTCATAGCATTATCCTAAATCAGAATTCAGGTTGTGCCAGTTTGAAAGGATGTATGAACCCTAGAAAAGCCATGTTTTAATCCTAATTTCATTTTGTAAAGGCAGCTGTTTCTTCTAATCCCTATTCAGTACTGTATATTTGAAACCGTAATTAGATTATCTCCCTGGAAATGTGACTCAATCAAGAGTGGTTGTTAAGCTGGCTTAGGCAGAGATGTGTCTCCACCCATTTGGGTGGGTCTTGATTAGTTTACTGGAATCCTATAAAAGAGGAAACATTTTGGAGAAAGTGGGAGATTCTGAGAGAGCAGAACAATGTAGCTATGAGAAGCAGAGAGTCCACCAGCCAATGATCTTTGAAGATGAAGAAGGAAAACGCCTCCCAAAAAGCTTCACGAAACAGGAAGCCAGGAGAGAAAGCTAGCAGATGACGCCATGTTCGCCACATGCCCTTCCAGCCAAGAGAGAAACCTGACTGTGTTTGCCATGCGCCTCTTCACTTGAGAGAGAAAACCTGAACTTCATTAGCCTTCTTGAATCAAGGTATCTTTCCATGGATGTCTTAGATTGGACATTTCTATAGACTTGTTTCAATTGGGACATTTACACGGCCTAAAACCTGTTAATTTACAACTTATTAAACTCCCCTTTTTAAAAGCTGTTGTGTTTCTGGTATATCACATTCCTGCAGCTAGCAAACTAGAACACAGGTCTTCTGATTTCCTATTACAGAACACTTACTTTTTAACTAAGTCAGACTTTGAAAAACCAAAAAATTTTCTTAAATGCTATTTTTTGGAGGGTAATCAAGAAAAGTTCAGCTTAATATAAGATTAGAAATCTATGCCATTATTTCTCCTAAGGATCTTATAACATTTATATAGGTAGTGGTAGATTCAGTTCTCATGGGAACTGAGACGGAAACACATTGGGGGACCTCTTAAAGAAAAAGAATAAAATTCCCACACACAAATAGGTACAGGGCCTTAGAAGGTGTTGGTGCATGTAAGAGTCCCTGAAACTTACGCTTTATAGTGTATCGGTCCTGTAAATTAAAATTATTTTGTTCATTATCTTGCTCCCAGAGGGTAGACAGAAAGAGGAAAAATCTTCATTTTACATTAGTGGAAAATAAAGTACAAATAGGTGTGCTGCTTTGAAGCTATGATGTGCCCCAGAAAAGCCAGGTCCTTTAATCCTCATTCAATACTGCTGGGTGGAATCTTTTTGATTATTTCCATGGAGATATGACCCATCCAATTATGGATGGTAACTTTGAGTAGATCTTTCCATGGAGGTGTGTCTCCACCCATTCAAGGTGGGGTTGCTTACTGGAGTCCTCTAAGAGGAAACCACTTTGGAAAAAACTTCAGAGCCACCAGAACCAACAGTGCCATGAGAATGGACAGAGCCCCAGGGAAGCCATTGAAGAAGCCTGGAGAGAAAGCTAGCAGACGTTACCATGTACCTCTCCAGGTGAGAGAGAAATCTGGAACACCATTGGCCTTCTTGAACCAAGTTATCTTTTCCTGGATGCCTTAATTAGGGCATTTTTATAGTTTTGCCTCAATTGGGACATTTTCACAGCCTTAGAACTGTAAACTTGCAACTTAATAAATTCCCCTTTTTAAAAGCTGTTATGTTTCTGGTATGTCTCATTCAGGCAGCTTACAAACTAAAAACAGTAGGGACATGAACTTCTCTAAGTCATAAAAACAGGACAAGAATCACATCACCTGACTTTCTGTACAGTTTTGTTTCTTTCTCTTTTTTCCACATAGATTTGACAAGAACTGTCTTTAAAGAAAGAAATAGTATAAGCTGATTTGGTTAGTTGCTGCTAATATTTAAATAACTTATTTCCTGCTTTTGTGGCACTTTCATTTTTTTTATTTTTGTACATGGTCTGGGAATTGAATCCTGGTCTCCCACATGGAAGGTGAGCATTCTACCCCAAACCACCCATGCACCCTCACTTTAAAAATGAAATTAGATGATAGCTGATTTTAATGCCTGTTTGATCTTATAGCCTATTGTTATATATCATAGCATTTGAGAGCTAAAGAGGGACATTACAGATCTAATTTCTACTTGGCAAATAAAAAGAAGGGGTTTATTAATTATCATAATTACAACCTTTAGATTATTCCTGAGTCAATATGTGAAGACCCAGCTGGAGTCTTTGAGATTTAACTATGTATGCTACACCGTTAAAATATCAATTATTTTCGTTTCTTTAGTTCTTTCTCCCTAAAAAAAAGATGTTTGGCCTGGGAGACAAATGGGAAAAAAAGAGAGCTCCTTTGGGTTTCACTGAATATCCTTACTCTAAGATTTTGATACAAAGCTAGCAACTTGAAATCAATTATACACCCATTATGGAAAAAATTTTAGTTTTCATAGGTCTTAAAATTAAGGCCAATACAGGGCAGTGCACAGTGGCACAATCGCAGAATTCTCACCCGCCATGCAGAGACAAGGGCTCAATTCCAGAAAACTGCCCACGCCAAAAAAAAAATAAATAAATAAATAAAAAAATTAAGGCCAATACAAAAATGGTGATATATCTACATAAACTGTGAATCAATCAATCATTCAAACAAATTTAACCAAGACTCTGAGGTCTTCATTTTGCACTACAACTTAATGTATTGAATATATGATACGAAAACTTTAAATAATTGCAATACACAATGATAATTTACTCTTTCAAAAACAGTTATTCAAATTTGACTCATATTCAGATTACTTTTAAAAGAAAAAGTTCTCATGCAACCCTAACATTTTCTTAAGTTATTTTTAGGCATTCACTTCATTCATTCACACATTCATTCATTCATCAAATATTTATTAGGTGTCTCCTATAGGTCTGGCACTGAACAATGCTCTGGAATTTTCTCTGCTTTCATGGAGCTGATTCTCTAGTGGAGACAGACAAATAACTATTAATATTTCAAATAGTAATACATATTATGAAGAAAAATAAGATAAAATTCAGGGTCTTTGGTAAGGAAAAGCTGAGTAGAAAACTGAAGGAAATGAAGAAGTGAGTCATGAAGATAAACTGGCAAGGAAGGGTGTTCCAGGCAGAGTAGTAACAGCAAGAGTGCATGGCGTGTTACAGGAAAAGCTAGAAGGCCAGACTGAGCAATAGAGACCTTGGTAGGAGAGGATACATGGCCTTAAATAACATCACTGACTTTGGATTTTCTTGAAAGTGAGATAGGAAGCCACTGAAGTATTTGGGGAGAGAAGTAACTTTGTGTTAAAGAGGATTACTTTGGGGTGGGCCACGGTGGCTCAGCAAGAGACCCAGGTTCAATTCCTGGTGCCTGTCCATGCAAAGAAAGAAAGAAAGAAAGAAAAAAGACTAGTATTTTTTGACCACTCTATGGAAAACAGATAGAATGGGAACAAGGTTAAATCAGGAAGACTGGAAGGAAGCCACAGCAAAAATCAAAGCAAGAAATGATGTTAGCCTGAACCAAGGTGGTGGTAGAGGCAGAGAAAACTGGTTGAATTCAGGAATAACTGAGATGTAGCAATCAAAGCTTGTGGCCTGAGCAAATGAAAACTAAAACTGGTCATTTGTAAAACAAATAAATCCCTTATGATTATATCTCTTATACAACTTAACAGAAACTACACCCCCTTCCCAAATCAACAGATATTTTGTCAAAAAAATAATTGTCTTAATATAACAGATACTATTTTGTAAAAAGAAAAAAAAAAACTCCCAAAATAAATACAGCCCTGTTATGTTTTGGGGTTTTGGTATGGCCTGCTTATATGCAATGGGATGGCTTAACTTTCCCATCACAATTCTCTATATTAACTCTTGGGAAAATTTCATTTGTACAGTCTGGCTTAACATCATCTAGCCTTCAGAAGATAAAAGTCCAACATTTATATATTAATTCTAGTTTCATTTCTAGTTTTTTCTCATTAGCTTGAGAAAATAAGATTGGTACTATTTGGCCCTGGAGCTATGGTAAACACAAACACAGGCCTTGAAATCACAGCACTGTTTGGTAATAAGGTGGTCATTCAGATGATCCACCATGGATTTTTTAAGGCAACCATCAAAATCACAATACATTTAAAATTTTTTTAGATTGTGAGAATAAGTCTTCAAACTCCTAGCAGCCTGTGAGTCCACTTGAAAACACTCTAGAATGGAGTCATATCTTACTCAAGGTGGTTGGGTACAAAGGTCAATACTTAAGGCCCAAATTTCATATAGCTTAAATTATCCCTGAAAATTTCAGTACAGGTGGTTTGTTTCTAAAATCCTTTAAAGTAATTCTCATGCATGTTTTAGTTTGGGAACCACTTAGCTAGGGAAAAAGAAAAAGAAAATCTATTTATAGGAGGGAGTCTTAGTCTTTTTTTGTGACATTGACCTCTTTGTTAGTCTGGTGAAACATATGGACATCTTGTCAGAATAATGTTTTAAATGAAAAAAAAATTAGCCACTTAGAATTAGAGAAAAACAATTATGCATCAATAAAGTTATCAAAATATTTTTAAAAAACCCTTCAGATTTGGTAATATATGTATTTCATTATTAACGCATTAAGTAACAAGAACTTGTAGGTAGTTACTGTGAGGATTTTGGATTGCAAATAATAGGAATCAACTCTAGCTAACTTAGGTAGAAAAGAAATTTACTTGTAGAATATCCCACAGAATGGACCAGAAAGCTCAGAAAAATGGGTATGCTTCTGGAGAGACAGCACAGTCAAGATCATACCACAGTAGCCTGCTTAGGGTGCTGCTGATACCATTGCCACTTGTTCTTGCTCTGCTAAATTCTTAATGCCTTCATGACATCCAAAAATCTCTGCTGTGCCCTGAGTCCTCAAGATTCAAAGTCCTGGGTGGGAGCTTCTGATGATCAAAGTCACATGTCTACATGCTGTCTAACAGGACAGGAAATCTACCCGCATTCCTTCCACAATAGGAAGAGGAACAATGCTAACGCTTTTCACCTATCCAAAACTGAGAGTCAAGTGAAGGGCAGCCCATGGAATATATATCTACTCATTAACGATCAACACTGATGTTGACTGTTAATGTCGAAACAAAATAAATTTTATTTAGAACGTTGGCAACAAAAATGAAAGCAGAACACAGATACCATGCTATGATATCATGAATCTAGATGCAAGAATAACAGGGTAGTAAGCATGGCAGAGTCGGCAACTGATTGGCTGTATAGCCCAAAGGAGAAATGAAAGCAAAAGTTAGCTCTGAGGCTCAAAGAACAAGTGACAGGAAGACTTAAGCTATATGAATTAAAATAAGGAACTTAGTAGAAGGAACAAGTCTAGTGGGAGAAAGATAATGAGTGTCTTCTAGCCAATCACTTTAAGGTGGCTAGGTAAGCATTCAGGTAAGGATATATTATAATAGAATGTAATGGAGGCTGGAACTCAAGGAAAAAGTCAGAGCTAGAGATTCAGATGTGGGAATCATTTATATAAAGTACATAAGAAATTCAAGGAGCCATGGTAACTCAGGCAAGAATGCAGCGGGAAGAAAAGGCTGAGCCATTATATATATAATCAAGTTCAAATGACTTCAAATTAAGATAGGTAGCCAAAAGAATACCTTCAAAAATAAAATTAATTTTTAATAATTACTTTGGCTTCATGTCAAGGTTAAAAATAAAAGTCCTCTTTTTTTTTGTCTTTTGAAACGTATTAAAAAGGAAGATGAGTATTAGAGTAATGAACCAAATGATCCTTTAATTGCTAAATTAATCTATATATTTTATAATGTTTTTGCATTCTCGTTATAATCAGAATTTTAGATTTGGAATGTCTTTAAAGGGGGATCAGGGAGGTTAACAGGCTTCTAGGCACTCTAATGATAGTGGCTTGGTACTCATGCCATTGTAGCACAGGCTGAATTCCTAATCAAAGAACACTGGCCAGTCGGGTACCATCATGATATAGTGGAAAGAAGTCCAAATTGGAAGACAAAAGTTATAAATAAAGGGCTTTCACAATGTCTTCATGTATTTGGCGATGGGTAGCTGGTAAAATTTGCAGAGGCTAATGGTATTCACATTTTGGTTTTTCCTTTGTTTGGCTTTGGGACAATTAAGTGAAGATCACAGGGAATTTTAGCTATATTGAACTTAGAATATTTTTTTGTGAATCACAATAAAATTTTTTTAATTTTTTAATTGTATAATATAACATATTTACAAAGCAAAGAAATAAAAAAGCAATAGTTTTCAAAGCACTCTTCAACAAGTAGTTACAGGACAGATCCCAGAGTTTAACATGGGCTACCATATGATCTTAATAGATTTTTTTCCTTCTAGCTGCTCCAGAATATAGGAGGCCAGAAGGCTTATATATTTTTTTTATCACAATCGACTTTTTTCCTTCTTTTTTTTTTTTTGTGAAAAATAACATATACACAAAAAAGCAATAAATTTCAAAGCACAGCACTACAATTAGTTGTACAGCATATTTTAGAGTTTGACATGGGTTGCAATCCATTTTAGGTTTTTACTTCTAGCTGCTCTAAGACACTGGAGACTAAAAGACATATCAATTAGAATAAAAGATTTTTTAACTGAGCAACAATGTCTGATCATAGACTTTAGAGGTAAAATGGAACTTAGAGAAGTCTTGAAGAACTGACATTTGAGATCATCCCATTCAAATACCTAGGAACCCCAATGGAGTCCAAGTCTAGGTACATTGCTTTTTAAAAATGAAATAAAATAGGGGTGTGCTCTAGTTTGCAAGCTGCTGGAATGCGATACACCAGAAACAGAATGGCTTTTAAAAAGGGGATTTATTAAGCTGCAAGTTTACATGTTATAAGGTTGTGAAAATGTCCAAATTAAAGCAAGGCTACAGAAATGTCCAATCTAAGGCACCCAAGGAAAGATACCTTAGTTCAAGAAGGCTCTCAGGGCTTCTCTCTTAGCTGGGAGGACAAATGGCGAAGTCTGCTTTTTCTCACAACTTCTTGTTTCATGAAGCTCCCCTGGGGGCATTTTCCTTCTTCATCTTCAAAGGTCTCTGGCTATGGGGGCTCTCCTGGCTCTCAAGCTTTTTCCAAATTGATTCCCTTTAAAAGGGCTCCAGTAAGCAAGCGTAATTTGAATTGGTGGCGACACATCTCCATGGGAACAATCAAAAAGCTCCTACCCAGCAATACTGAATGAGGATTAAAGGACAAGGATTTGCTGGGGTCCACAACAGATTAAAACTGGCCTAGGGTGCAAGGGTAGTTCAGTGGTAGAATTCTTATCTGCCATGTGGGAGACTTGGGTTCGATTCCTGGCCTGCCCTCCCCACCAAAAGAAATTCAACAAATAGTGCTATGATAAGAGGATACTCACATGGAAAAAGAACGAAATGTGACCCCCACCACACAGCATACAAAAAAAAAAAAAAGGAAAGAACTAAAATGTAAATTACATATTAAAGAAAAATTTAATCCTGCTATACAATGGTTTTACTACACGGACAGTATAAGCATACCTCATTTTATTGCACTTCACTTTATTGCACTTAGCAGATATTGCATTTTTAAAAATAGAAGGTTTATGGCAATCCTGCGTCAAGCAAGTATATCAGTAAAAACAGAAAGTTTATGGCACTCCTGCGTCAAGCAAGTTTATCAGCACCATTTTTCCAGTAATGTGTTTACTTCAGTCTCTGTGTCACACTTTGGTAATTTCTGCAGTATTTCAAATGTTTTCATTATTATTGTGTTGGCTTGAAAATGTTATGCACCCCTAGAAAAGCTGTGTTCTTTTAATCCCATCTTATGGGAGCAGACCTATTGTGGGTAGGACCTTTTGATAGGTTGTTTCCATGGTGATGTGACCCCACCCATTCAAGGTGGGTCTTTATCCTTCCTCTTTATGAGGAGAATAAAAGGCAGAAAACATACAGCTCAGAGTCAACACAGGGAGCAGAGAGATGAAACCAAGAGAGAGATGTTTGGAGATGATAAGCTAAGAGCCCAGAGTCTGTCCCAAAGAAGCTAAGTGTGGACCCACAGGTGCTTAGAGAGAAAGCCAGTGGAATTAGATGCTGAACACAAAAGCTGGGAAAGAAGAACAGCAGATGTTGCCACATGCCTTCCCAATTAACAGAGAGACCCTAGACACAATCAGTGTGTTTTCAGAGTCAAGATTTCTTTCTCTAGGGCAGGCCATGGTGGATCAGTGTCAGAGTTTTGCCTGCTGTGCCGGAGACCTGGGTTTGATTCTCAGTGCCTGCCCAGGCAAAAAATAAATAAATAAATAAAAATAATAAAAGATTTATTTCTCTAGTTGCCTTAATTTGGACATTTTCATGGCCTTAGGACTGTAAATTTGTAACTTAATAGATCCTCTTTGAAAAAGCCAGTCTATTTCTGGTATATTGAATATCCGGCAGCTTTAACAGCCCAAAAGAATTATAACATCTGTTACGGTGAGCTGTGGTGATTGAATTTTTTTTTTTAATTAATTAAAAAATTTTTTTTAAATACCAAAAAACATCAAACA
Organism: Tamandua tetradactyla; assembly: GCF_023851605.1. Classification (NCBI taxonomy): domain Eukaryota; kingdom Metazoa; phylum Chordata; class Mammalia; order Pilosa; family Myrmecophagidae; genus Tamandua; species Tamandua tetradactyla. Next base: position 18,557,413 of record NC_135331.1, read on the forward strand.
AATGCAAACATTCGTAATTTTTGATCATTCCCTTCTACATATATAATCAGTAATTCACAATATCATCACATAGTTGCATGTTCATCATCATGATCATTTCTTGGAACATTTGCACCTATTCAGAAAAAGAAATAAAAAGAAAACAGAAAAAAATTCATACATACCATACACCCCACCCCTTCCCCTCACCTATCACCAGCATTTCACTCTAAATTTATTTTAACATTTGTTCCCCCTATTATTCATCTCTATTCCATATGTTTTACTCATCTGTTGATAAGGTAGATAAAAGGAGCATCAGACACAAGGTTTTCACAATCACACAGTCACATTGTGAAAGCTATATCATTATACAATCATCTTCAAGAAACATGGCTACTGGAACACAGCTCTACATTTTCAGGCAGTTCCCTCCAGCCTCTCTACTACATCTTGACTAACAAGGTGATATCTATTTAATGCATAAGAATAACCTCCAGGATAACCTCTTGACTCTGCTTGGAATCGCTCAGCCATTGACACTTTATTTTGTCTCATTTCGCTCTTCCCCCTTTTGGTGGAGAAGGTTTTCTCAATTCCCTGATGCTGAGTCTCAGCTCATTCTAGGGGTTTTCTATCCCCTGATGCCAAGTCTCAGCTCATTCCAGGATTTCTGTCCAACATTGCCAGGAAGGGCCACACCCCTGGGAATCATGTTCCATGTAGACGGGGGAGGGTGGTGAGTTTGCTTGTTGTGTTGGCTGGAGGCCACATCTGAACAACAAAAGAGGTTCTCTTGGGGGTGACTTGTAGGCCTAATTTTAAGTAGGCTTGACCTATCCTTTGTGGGGTTAAGTTTCATGTGAACAAACCCCAAGATTGGGGGCTCAGCCTATATCTTTGATTGTCCACACTGCTTATGAGAATATCAAGAATTCAACTTGGGGAAGTTGAATTTTCCCCCTTTCACACTATTCCCTAAAGGGGACTTTGCAAATACTTTTATATTCATTGTTTAAATCACTGTGGGATTTATTGGGGCATCACTCTGGACAAAACAACAAAATCTCATGTCCTACTCAAGGTTCTATGTACGTATGACGTTCAATCAAGCTATCTACATAAGTTATATTAGGAAATGCACGAGTCAAAATATAAATTTTGTACCGAATAAACATTTTTTGCTTTAGTCTCACACATAAAGCAAAATTTTAAAATATTAATTACCATCTATTTTCAGCACCCTGCAGTAATGACATTCCTTTGTTCTTCCTCACGCAAAAACATTTTAAAAATTTGTACATTTAGTCACTATCATTATACACTGTAGGAATTCCTAGATCATACCATCTCAGTCTTTATGGTCTATCTTTCTTTCTGATTTCATTTGTGCCCCCAGCCCTCATCCCTCTATCATTCTCACATTCAGCTTCATTCAGTGATCTAACATTATTGTATTACAGTTAGGTAGTACTGTGCTGTCCATTTCTGAGTTTTTACATTCAGTCCTGTTGCACAATCTGTATCCCTTCAGCTCCAATTACCCAATATCTTACCCTATTTCTATCTCCTGATGGTCTCTGTTACCAATGAAATTCTCCAAGTTTATTCACTAAATGTCAGTTCATATCATTGAGACCATACAGTATTTGTCCTTTTATTTCTGGCTAATCTCACTCAGCATAATGTCCTTAGGGTCCATCCATGTTGTTACATACTTCATAACTTTATTCTGTCTTACAGCTGCATAATATTCCATTGTATGTATATATGTGGTGAGTGATTTTTGATATTACTACTGTAAATGTAGTAACTTAATCCATAAAGGCTATGTGTGCTCTGACTGCTCCAACAGGTTGTTCCTCTGGCACTCTCCCTCTTCTTGGGCTCTCTATTCCCTGAGATACAACAATATTGAAAGTAGGTCAATTAATAACCTACAACGGACTCTTAAGTGTTCAAGTGAAAAGGAAGAGTTGCATGTGTCTCACTTTCAATCAAAAGCTAGAAATGATTCAGCTTAGTGAGGTAGGCATGCTGAAAGCCAAGAGAGGCCAAAAGCTAGACCTGTGGCATCAAACAGCCAAGCTGTAAAAACAAGGGAAAAGTTCCTATAAGAGAAAAAGTGCTACTCCAGTGAACACATGAATGATAATAAAAGGAAACAGCCTTATTGCTGATATGGAGAAAGTTTATAGTGCTCTGGATAGAAGATCAAACCAGCCACAACATATCTTTAAGCCAAAACCTAATATGAGCAAGGCCCCAACTCTCTTCAACTCCATGAAGGCTAAGAGAGGTGAGGAAGCTGGAGGCTAGCAGAGGTTGGTTCATGAGGTTTAAGGAAAGAAGCTGTCTCCATTACATAAAAGTACAAGGAGAAGCAGCAGTGGCGACGTAGAAGCTGCAGAAAGTTATTCGAAGACCTAGCTAAAATAACTGATGAAGGTGACTATACTAAACAACAGATTTTCAGTGTAGACAAAACAGCCTTCTATTGGAAGAAGATGCCATCTAGGTCTTTCCTAGCCAGAGAGAAATCAATGCCTAGCTTCAAAGAACAGGCTGACTCTCTTGTTAAGGCTAATTCAGCTGGTGATTTTAAATAAGTTAATGCTCATTTAACATTAGTAAAATTTTACAGCCATTAAGAATTATGCTAAATCTACTCTGCCTGTACTTTGCAAATGGAAATACAAAGTCTGTATCACAGTACAACTGTTTATTATATAGTTTAATATTTTATTTTAATCCTATTGTCGAGACCCACTGCTCAGGAAAAAAGATTCCTTCCAAAATATGACTGCTCATTTACAATGGACCTGGTCATTGTTTTCATGTCTGCTATCCCAACATCCATTCTGCAGCCCAAGGATCAAGGAGTAATTTTGACTTTCAGTTCTTATTACTGAAGAAATACATTTTGTAAGGCTATAGCTGCCATTGACAATTCCTCTGATGGTTCTGAGCAAAGTAAATTGAAAATCTGGAAAAGAGTCACCATTCTACATTCACAGTTTTGACAGCTGGTCAAATCATATCTAAGTTAGTGTTTAATATTTGAATTTAGGAACTTTGCTATCTGAATTTGTACATTTTTTTCCTTGTTGCCTTAATTTTAAATTGTTTTATGAAACTTACTTGCAAACACAAGGTTTACAATGATTATATGGATACAATAAATATGCCTATGGTTAACGTAATATAGACATTTTTGGTGGTTATAAGTGTATTATTTTTTTTCTTGAAAAAAAAGATTCACCATTCTAGATGCCATTAAGAACACTGTAATTCATGGGAGGAGGTAAAAATATCAACATCAAAAAGAGTTTGGAAGAAATTGATTCCAACTCTCATGTATGACCGTCTGGTTTGTTAGCTGCTGGAATGCAATATACCAGAAACAGAATGACTTTTAAAAAGAGGAATTTAATTAGTTGGTAGTTTACAGTTCTAAGGCTGAGAAAATGTCCCAATTAAAGCAAATCTAGAATGTTCAATCTACGGCATCCAGGGAAGATACCTTGGTTCAAGAAGGCCAGTGAAGTTCAGGGTTTCTCTCTCAAGTGGAAGGACACATGGCAAACACAGTCAGAGTTTCTCATCTGGAAAGGCACATGGTGAAGATGGCGTCATCTGCTATCTTCTCCTCCTTGCTTCCTGTTCCATGAAGTTCCCTGGGATGCATTTTCCTTTTTCATCTCCAAAGGTCATTGGTTGGCAGACTCAGCTTCTTGTGGCTATGTCGTTTCTGTTCTGCTCTATCTGAATCTCTCTCATTCTCCAAAATGTTGCCTCTTTTATAGGACTCCAGAAACTAATCAAGACCCACCCAAATGGTTGGAGACACGCCTCCAGCTAATCCAGTTTAACAACCACTCTTGATTAAATCATATCTCCAGGGAGATGATCTAATTACAGTTTCAAACATTCAATACTGAATAGGGATTAGAAGAAACGCTGCCTTTACGAAGTGGGATTAGGATTAGAACATGGCTTTTCTAGGACACATACATGATTTCAAACCAGCACAATGACTTTGAAGGATTCAAGACTTTAATGGAGAAAGTCACGGCATAGGTGGTGGAAATAGCAAGAGGAGTGGAATTAGAAGAGGAACCTGAAGATGTGACTGAATTGCTGCAATCTCATAATAAAACTTGAACAATCTCATAATAAAACTCCAGTTGAGGAGTTGCTTCTTATGGATGAGCAAAGAAAGTGGTTTACTGAGACGGAATCTATCCCTGGTGAAGATGCTGTGGAACACCACTGAAATGACAACAAAGGATTTAGAATATAACAAATTTACTTGACAAAACAGTGCGAAGGTCTGAGAAGACTGATATATTTTTGAAAGAAGTTTTATTGTAAGTAAATTGCTATCAAACAGACTTACATGCTGTACAGAAATCTTTTGTGAAAGGAAGAGTCAATCGATGCAGCAAACTTTACTGTTGTCTTATTTTAAGAAATTGCCACATCCAGCCCAACCTTCAGCAACCATCACCTGATCAGTCAGCAGTTATCAAAGATTGAGGCAAGACCTCCACCAACTAAGCTATTATAACTCACTGAAGGCTTGGCAATGAAATTTTTTTTTAAAATTTATTTATTTATTAAAAAAAATTTTAACAAACTAACTAAAACATTAACATGTGATCATTCCGTTCTATATATAATCAGTAATTCATAATATCATCACTTAGTTGCATATTCATCATTTCTTAGAACATCTGCATCAAATCAGAAAAAGAAATAAAAAGACAACAGAAAAAGAAATAAAACGAAAACAGAAAAAAAAGATTATACATACTATACCCCTTACCCCTCACTTTCATTGATCACTAGCATTTCAAACTAAATTTATTTTAACATTTGTTCTCCCCATTATTTATTTTTATTCCATTTGTTCTACTCGTCTGTTGACAAGGTAGATAACAGGAGCATCAGACACAAGGTGGCAATGAAATATTTTTTAATTAAGGTATGTACATTGTTATTTTAGACATAAGACTATTGCACTATATGTCTACAATATAGCGTAGAAATAACTTTTATATGTACTGGGAAAACAAAAAGTTTACGTGACTCACTTTATTGCAATATTTTCTTTATTACAGCTATCTGGCAATGAACCTGCTATATCTCTGAGGTATGCCTGTATTTTAAAATCCATTACTTGGTCCTGCTTTTTGTCTACAAGTCTAAAATGTCACTCATATTGATTTTAAGATTTAATTCAATCTTTAGGTTTTTTTTTTTTATCTTCATTCGGTGTTGCTTTAGGTAAAGGAACTAATTTTGGAACAAATACAGTAGAGAAAAGAAAGTCAACAAGCATTTACCTTAGACTATTAGGCAATGCAGCAACCTGGTGGTTGAGACCCTCCCTTAAGGAAGCAAGTAGCAGCTTGTGTGAAAACTCCCCTCCCTTAATCACTATTGGTAACCAACTCATGTGAGAACTCTGAACCAAATCTCAGGAGAGTCTGCTGAAACCCCACTGTAACCAAATCTCCCCGGACTCTGTTAAACTTTATAAGCCACCCTCCTGGCACTCTTCTCTTTCTTGTTTGGGTGGAGTGTTAACTCTGATTTCTCAACTGGCCATCATTGGGTAGAAATTTATCCTGTTTGTAAGTCCCTAATTAAAACTCATGGCTAATTTTCTGCCTGGTGTACTCTTTGGTCAAGGGGTTGTGCTGGGTTGGAACAGCACTGAAGACAGAAAGACTTAAGAGTTTTTTTCCTTAGTAGGGCCTACTTTAATATAACCAACATCATCATCACAACTGTTAACATTTATTCAATATTCACTGTGTGCCCAGACACTGTACATTACCTTCCTTACCCAACACTTTAAAAGAATTATTAATGATTAAATTCTGAGGCCTAACTTCACAGAATTATATCTGGTAGAGCTGGGAATCAAATCTAGACTAATTCCAAAGCCCAGCTTTTAACTGTGGTACAGTTTCCAGCTAAATCGTTGTATGAAAGATTTAAAAAATTAGTGGCTTGATATAAAGGATCCTATCTAGCGTACAATATCCCTGAATACTAGCCACTTAATCATTTGCTTTACCAAAGGCCAAATAAGAAGGTCAAAACCCTCCATCCTAAAACTTTTTCACTTTGTGTTTCAAAGAAAAAAAAAAAAAAAGACAAAGCCATCATTGAGATTTCTGTTAAGTGAAAATTGGTGTACAAATTCAAGACAAGGGAAGCCTAGGTATCCTAAAATCTACTGAAGCGTTTAAAACTTAAAACTCTTGCCTAATTTCTAATGTTGAAAGGACAACTCAGTATTCTTAGTTGCTTTTAATTTTGCTTTACCACTGGCAGATATGGCAAGCATACACATGTGCCAACAGAATGCATGTTAGAGCAGTTTACTCCCGTTGAAAGTTGCCTTATACTGCTTAAGCAGTTCTCTTTCACATAAAATTTTTCAGCCTTTTTCAAAAGTATATAAGTCTATATCTATTCTAGCTAATACACAAGAAAATACAGAAAATCATTATTAAAATTGGTTTAAAAAATAAACAGTTCTGGGTGGGCCACAGTGGCTCAGCAGGCAGAGTCCTCGCCTGCCATGCTGGAGACCTGGGTTCAATTCCCAGTGCCTGCCCATGTTAGAAAAAAAAAAAAAAGGCAAAAATAAACCGTCCTATAACCAATGAATGAGGGTATCCTCAAGATTTTTAAAGTGTAGTTTTACTGAGATATATTCACATACTATATAATTCTAAGTTTTTAAATTAACTTTTAGGTGCACAGAAAGTATAAAAGGAACCAGAGTCAATTAATATCCCAAAGAACATTAATAAATGTCACTTCCTAAATAGAGTTCTCTAATAGTATCACTTTTCCATTCAAAAGTCTTTGATGGCGACATTAAACTCCATAGTTTAATGGCTGCTAAAATATAGTTCCAATCCAAACTGAACAGCTCTCTAGTTATTCCATTTGAGGCAGGGTAGAAGAGGAGAAGAGGGAGAGAGAAAAAAACCAACAAAAAAAACCATGAAGGAGCCCTTGAACAAGGAATGTTACTCAAGGTCAGGAGAGCTCCTGTTCTGTACAGACAACCTGCCTGGGGCTACCCACTTATGGGAAACAGCCAGGGGGAGCCTATCCACCTGAAGCCAAATGACCCCCATCTGAGTGAGCCATCCATGGAGAAGGGTAGAGCCAACCAACCCACCCAAATGCACTATCTACCAACAGACACCACCCTGGAGAGAAAGGAGGGGAAGGGAAAGCTCAAAACAGGAAGGGAGAGAGGGGATAAGTAAAGCTAATATATAAAAGCAAATATCCCCACACTGCCTACTGCCTCTCACTTTTCTCACCTCCATATCAATTTTATGATCTGTCACATGTTCTCAGTAAATTTTTTATTTGCTTTTTCTTTGGGCTGTGTCCTTGAGTTCTTTTTTGCAGCACAGCCAAGAACCTGAAGCCTAAATCTGTCAACACTTGCATGTATTGTGTACTCTTACAATCTTGGCATTTCTCATGTATTTATTTACCTGGGAATATCTTTGCACTTTTTCAGAACTCAAAATCCTACTGTCCACTTAAGACAGGTAAATTCTACCTCTTTCCCCTACCTCTGGCAATAAAAATTCAAAAATACCATGACACTCTACTTGTATTTTTATTCTAAAATCTCACTTTCACCAGGTATTATATTAATAGCTCCCTGTAAAGATAAGTGTCTTCAACTGGAAAGTAAGTTCTTTGGTTTCTTCCTCCATACAGAAGTGATTCTTCTCTTTTTCTACTCTAATAGCAGCTCAATATAAAAAATTTATGGATTTATAGACAAACTGATTTGTGATGTACTTTGAACTTTGTTCAAACATCTATTCAAACATTCACACATCCATTTAGTATTTATTTAGCAACTAGTATTGTGCCAGGCCCATTTTAAAGCACCTGGGGAAACAAAATTAAAATTCCTACACACAGAGTTTAAATTTTAGTGAAAAGAAATGGACATGTCACAACCAAGTACACTAGCATATTTTTAAAATGATGAATGCTTTGGAAAACAGAGAAAAAGTAGACCAGGATGGGGATGAGGAATGCCGGGAGTATAGGGTTAGGCTGCAGTCTTAAACAGTGAGACTCACTGAGAAGGTGATGTCTGAGTCTTCTCAAATTTGGAAGTGAAGTAGGTGTAAGTATCTGAAGGAAGAATTTTCTAGGCAAAGGGAATGGTAGGTGCAAAGGTCCTAAGGCAAGAGAATGAAGGCGGTCTATGTGACTGGGGCCGAGTAAGTAAAGGGTTGCGTAGTAGAAGATAAAAGCATAATAATAAAGGAATGGGGGCAGGTCATACAGGGCCACAGAGACTTTTGTATGGATTCCAGTTTTTACTCTGAGATAGGGAGACACTGCACTGTTTTCAGGAGAGAAGTGACACAATCTGACATATTTCAAAGGATCTCTCTGCCTCCTATATTGGAAATAAACCGAGAGGGTGAGGGTTAAAGTAGGAGTCCAATTAGAAGGCTATTTTAGTAATCCAGCTGAGAGTGATGGTGGCTCAAACCAAAAAATATAACAGTGAGGGTGGTAAGAATCATTGCATTAATTTTACTGAGGCATAATTTACATAATAAATTGTACCCATATCAAACCTATAATTTGATGAATTTGCCAGATGTATATACCAATGAAGCCATCAACACAATCAAGGGAACCTTTTCATCATGCCAATATTTCCTTTTACTTCTTTGCAGTTAGTCGCTTTCTCTACTCCTTGCTTCCCATGCAAACATTGGTATACTTTCTGTCACTAAAGATTAGTTTACACTTTCTAGAATTTTATATAAATGCAATTACATAGTATGTATACTTTTGTACCTGACTTTTTTTCACTCAGTATTATGATTTTGAGATTAAGCCATTTTGTTATATGGCAGATATTAGATTTACTAACAGGTTGGATTTAGAATATGAGAGAAACAGATTAATTGAAGATGATTCTAAAGTTTGCAGCTGGAACATTTGGAAAACTGGAGTTATCTTTAACTGAGATGGAGAATGCTCTAGAAGGAAAGGGTTGGGAAAGATTAGGAATTCTGTTTTTGATCTACTGATCAGCCGAGTGAAGATAATTGAATCCTAGGCTGGATATGAACCTGGAGTTCAGAAGTGAGGCATGTACTACAGATAAAAATGTGGGCGTTTGGAGGATACTGTCAATGGTGATGAGATCACCAAGGACATCAGGTGGAAGAGAAGCGAAAGGATCAAGGTCCAAGTGCTGGAACACTCAAACTTCAAGACCGGGGAGAAGAAGAGAAGAAGCAAAGGAGACTGAGAAGGAGAATCAAGTAAGAGAAGAGGAAAACTCAAAGAGTGTGGTGAACTAAGAGTCATTTGTAAAGTCTCAAGGAGACAGAAGTGATAATTGTCAAATGATGTTAATAGATCAAATAAGGGCTAAAAATTCACCATTAGATTTAGCAACATTAAGGCTGTTGGAGACCTTGTCAAGAGTAAATTTGACAGAATGGTAGGGACACACATTTTTCTGACAGGTTTAGGAGAGAGTTAGAGGAAAGGAACTGGAGGAGCAAACAAGCATAGGCAACTCTTTTGAGGAATTTGACTGCAAAGGGAAGTGAAGAGACTTCTGGAGAAGATGGCGGCTTGTTAGACGCGTGGGTCTTAGTTCCTCCTCCAGAACAGCTACTAGGGGAGTAGAAACGATACAGAACAGCTCCCGGAGCCACGACAGAGATCAAAAAGACAGGGTACCCCATTCTGGAATGGATGACTGGCTGGGAAAACCCGCTCCGGTGAGATTGCAGAGGAGCATGGGCTTCCCCGGGCCGGGGCGGCAGGCAGCCAGAGTCCCTCCCTCCCTCCTTCCCGGGCCGGCTGGGAGAATAGGAAAGGCGGTCCCCTCAAGCCGTGGCGGCTGGTGACCCCCCCACGCACGGCTCCCCGGACCAGCAGGGAGAATTTGATCGGAGATCCCCAGGCCGCGGAGAACGGTGACTGGGGTCCCTTCCAAACACGTGGCTTCCAGGTCTGGCTGGGAACGGTGCACTCCCCCGGGCCGCGGCGGCTGGCGCCCTCCCGTCATGCTTGGCGCCCCGGGCCGGCTAGGAGATTCGGACGGGCGCTTTCCCGGGCTGCGGCGGCCGGTGACCCTCCCCGTGTTCGGATCCCCGGGCTGGCTGGGAGATTCGGTTTGGCACTCTTCCAAGCCACTTAGGCTGGTGAACCTCCCCCACGGCAAGAGTTTTGCAAAGTTAAAGGACCCACAGCACCTTTTACTGGTGGGACCCGCAGACAAATGAGTGCCACGAGCGCCACCTACTGGGCAGGATAAGAAAAACAGAACCCAGAGATTTCACAGAAAAATCTTTCAACCTGTTGGGTCCAACACCCAGGGAAATCTGACTAAATGCCCAGACGCCAGCAGAAGATAACGGATCACGCTCAGAACTGAAAATATGGCCCAGTCAAAGGAACAAACTAAGAGTTCAAATGAGATACAGGAGCTGAGACAACTAATGCTGAATATACGAACAGAAATGGAAAACCTCTTCAAAAACGAAATCGATAAATTGAGGGAGGATATGAAGAAAACATGGGCTGAACAAAAACAAGAAATAGAAAAACTGAAAAAACAAATCACAGAACTTATGGAAGTGAAGGACAAAGTAGAAAAGATGGAAAAAACAATGGATACCTACAATGATAGATTTAAAGAGACAGAAGACAGAATTAGTGATTTGGAGGATGGAACGTCTGAATTCCAAAAAGAAACAGAAACTATAGGGAAAAGAATGGAAAAATTTGAGCAGGGGATCAGGGAACTGAATGATAATATGAAGCGCACAAATATACATGTTGTGGGTGTCCCAGAAGGAGAAGAGAAGGGAAAAGGAGGAGAAAAACTAATGGAAGAAATTATCACTGAAAATTTTCCAACTCTTATGAAAGACCTAAAATTACAGATCCAAGAAGTGCAGCGCACCCCAAAGAGAATAGACCCAAATAGGCGTTCTCCAAGACACTTACTAGTTAGAATGTCAGAGGTCAAAGAGAAAGAGAGGATCTTGAAAGCAGCAAGAGAAAAACAATCCATCACATACAAGGGAAACCCAATAAGCCTATGTGTAGATTTCTCAGCAGAAACCATGGAAGCTAGAAGACAGTGGGATGATATATTTAAATTACTAAAAGAGAAAAACTGCCAACCAAGACTTCTATATCCAGCAAAATTGTCCTTCAAAAATGAGGGAGAAATTAAAACATTCTCAGACAAAAGACACTAAGAGAATTTGTGACCAAGAGACCAGCTCTGCAAGAAATACTAAAGGGAGCACTAGAGTCAGATACGAAAAGACAGAAGAGAGAGGTATGGAGAACAGTGTAGAAAGAAGGAAAATCAGATATGATGTACATAATACAAAAGGCAAAATGTTAGAGGAAAATATTATCCAAACAGTAATAACACTAAATGTCAATGGACTGAATTCCCCAATCAAAAGACATAGACTGGCAGAATGGATTAAAAAACAGGATCCTTCTATATGCTGTCTACAGGAAACACATCTTAGACCCAAAGATAAACTTAGGTTGAAAGTGAAAGGTTGGGAAAAGATATTTCATGCAAATAACAACCAGAAAAGAGCAGGAGTAGCTATACTAATATTCAACAAATTAGACTTCAAATGTAAAACAGTTAAAAGAGACAAAGAAGGATACTATCTACTAATAAAAGGAACAATTAAACAAGAAGACATAACAATCATAAATATTTATGCACCGAACCAGAATGCCCCTAAATATGTGAGGAATACATTGCAAACACTGAAAAGGGAAATAGACACATATACCATAATAGTTGGAGACTTCAATTCCCCACTCTCATCAATGGACAGAACATCTAGACAGAGGATCAATAAAGAAATAGAGAATCTGAATATTACTATAAATGAGCTAGACTTAACAGACATTTATAGGACATTACATCCCACAACAGCAGGATACACCTTTTTCTCAAGTGCTCATGGATCATTCTCAAAGATAGACCATATGCTGGGTCACAAAGCAAGTCTTAACAAATTTAAAAAGACTGAAATCATACACAACACTTTCTCGGATCATAAAGGAATGAAGTTGGAAATCAATAATAGGCGGAGTGCAAGAAAATTCACGAATACATGCAGGCTCAACAACACACTCTTAAACAACGAGTGGGTCAAAGAAGAAATTGCAAGAGAAATTAGTAAATACCTCGAGGCGAATGAAAACGAAAACACAACATATCAAAACTTATGGACGCAGCAAAGGCAGTGCTAAGAGGGAAATTTATTGCCCTAAATGCCTTTATCAGAAAAGAAGAAAAGGCAAAAATTCAGGAATTAACTATCCACTTGGAAGAACTGGAGAAAGAACAGCAAACTAATCCCAAAGCAAGCAAAAGGAAAGAAATAACAAAGATTAGAGCAGAAATAAATGAAATTGAAAACATGAAAATAGAGAAAATCAATAAGACCAGAAGTTGGTTCTATGAGAAAATCAATAAGATTGATGGGCCCTTAGCAAGACTGACAAAAAAGAAGAAGAGAGAGGATGCAAATAAATAAGATCAGAAATGGAAGAGGAGACATAACTACTGACCTCACAGAAATAAAGGAGGTAATAACAGGATACTATGAACAACTTTACACTAATAAATACAACAATGTAGATGAAATGGACGGGTTCCTGGAAAGTCACGAACAACCAACTTTGACTCAGGAAGAAATACATGACCTCAACAAACCAATCACAAGTAAAGAAATTGAATCAGTCATTCAAAAGCTTCCTAAAAAGAAAAGTCCAGGACCAGACGGCTTCACATGTGAATTCTATCAAACATTCCAGAAAGAATTAGTACCAACTCTCCTCAAACTCCTCAAAAAAATCGAAGTGGAGGGAAAACTACCTAATTCATTCTATGAAGCCAACATCACCCTCATACCAAAACCAGGCAAAGATATTACAAAAAAAGAAAACTACAGACCAATCTCTCTAATGAATATAGATGCAAAAATCCTCAATAAAATTCTAGCAAATCGTATCCAACAACACAGTAAAAGAATTATACATCATGACCAAGTGGGATTCATCCCAGGTATGCAAGGATGGTTCAACATAAGAAAATCAATTAATGTAATACACCATATCAACAAATCAAAGCAGAAAAATCACATGCTCATCTCAATTGATGCAGAGAAGGCATTTGACAAGATTCAACATCCTTTCCTGTTGAAAACACTTCAAAAGATAGGAATACAAAGGAACTTCCTTAAAATGATAGAGGGAATATATGAAAAACACACAACTAATATCATCCTCAATGGGGAAAAATTGAAAACTTTCCCCCTAAGATCAGGAACAAGACAAGGATGTCCACTATCACCACTATTATTCAACATTGTGTTGGAGGTTCTAGCCAGAGCAATTAGACAAGAAAAAGAAATACAAGGCATCAAAATTGGAAAGGAAGAAGTAAAACTATTACTGTTTGCAGACGATATGATACTATACATCGAAAACCCGGAAAATCCACAACAAAACTACTAGAGCTAATAAATGAGTACAGCAAAGTAGCAGGTTACAAGATCAACATTCAAAAATCTGTAGCATTTCTATACACTAGTAATGAACAAGCTGAGGGGGAAATCAAGAAACGAGTCTCATTTACAATTGCAACTAAAAGAATAAAATACCTAGTAATAAATTTAACTAAAGAGACAAAAAACCTATATAAAGAAAACTACAAAAACCTGTTAAACGAAATCACAGTAGACCTAAATAGATGGAAGGGCATACCGTGTTCATGGATTGGAAGACTAAATATAGTTAAGATGTCAATCCTACCTAAATTGATGTACAGATTCAATGCAATACCAATCAAAATCCCAAGAACTTATTTTTCAGAAATAGAAAAACCAATAAGCAAATTTATCTGGAAGGGCAGGGTGCCCCGAATTGCTAAAAGTATCTTGAGGAAAAAAAACGAAGCTGGAGGTCTCGCGCTGCCTGACTTTAAGGCATATTATGAAGACACACTGGTCAAAAAAGCATGGTATTGGCATAAAGATAGATATATCAACCAATGGAATCGAATAGAGTGCTCAGATATAGACCCTCTCCTCTATGGACATTTGATCTTTGATAAGGCAGTCAAGCCAAGTCACCTGGGACAGAACAGTCTCTTCAATAAATGGTGCCTAGAGAGTTGGATATCCATATGCAAAAGAATGAAAGAAGACCCGTATCTCATACCCTATACAAAAGTTAACTCAAAATGGATCAAAGATCTAAACATTAGGTCTAAGACCATAAAACAGGTAGAGGAAAATGTAGGGAGATATCTTATGAATCTTACAATTGGAGGCAGTTTTATGGACCTTAAACCTAAAGCAAGAGCACTGAAGAAGGAAATAAATAAATGGGAGCTCCTCAAAATTAAACACTTTTGTACATCAAAGAACTTCATCAAGAAAGTAGAAAGACAGCCTACACAATGGGAGACAATATTTGGGAATGACATATCAGATAAAGGTCTAGTATCCAGAATTTATAAAGAGATTGTTCAACTCAACAACAAAAAGACAGCCAACCCAATTACAAAATGGGAAAAAGACTTGAACAGACACCTCTCAGAAGAGGAAATACAAATGGCTAAAAGGCACATGAAGAGATGCTCAATGTCCCTGGCCATTAGAGAAAGGCAAATCAAAACCACAATGAGATATCATCTCACACCCACCAGAATGGCCATTATCAACAAAACAGAAAATGACAAGTGCTGGAGAGGATGCGGAGAAAGAGGCACACTTATCCACTGTTGGTGGGAATGTCAAAGGGTGCAACCACTGTGGAAGGCAGTTTGGCGGTTCCTCAAAAAGCTGAATATAGAATTGCCATACGACCCAGCAATATCTACTCAAAGGACTTAAGGGCAAAGACACAAACGGACATTTGCACACCAATGTTTATAGCAGCATTATTTACAATTGCAAAGAGATGGAAACAGCCGAAATCTCCATCAACAGAAGAGTGGCTAAACAAACTGTGGTATATACATACGATGGAATACTATGCAGCTTTAAGACAGGATAAACTTATGAAGCACGTAATAACATGGATGGACCTAGAGAACATTATGCTGAGTGAGTCTAGCCAAAAACTAAAGGACAAATACTGTATGGTCCCACTGATGTGAACCGACATTCGAGAATAAACTTGGAATATGTCATTGGTAACAGAGTCCATCAGGAGTTAGAAACAGGGTAAGATAATGGGTAATTGGAGCTGAAGGGATACAGACTGTGCAACAGGACTAGATACAAAAACTCAAAAATGGACAGCACAATAATACCTAATTGTTAAGTAATCATGTTAAAACACTGAATGAAGCTGCATCTGAGCTATAGGTTTTTTTTTGTCTGTTTGTCTTTTTTTTTCTTTCCTGTTTTTTTTTTACTGTTATTATTATTTTTATTTTTTTCTCTACATTAACATTCTGTATCTTTTTGTGTTGTTTTTCTAGTTCTTTTCCTAAATCGATGCAAATGTACTAAGAAATGATGATCATGCATCTATGTGATGATGTTAAGAATTACTGATTGCATATGTAGAATGGAATGATTTCTAAATGTTGTGTTAATTTCTTTTTTTTCTTTAATTAATAAAAAAAGGGAAGTGAAGAAATGGAGAGTAGGCTGGGAGGGAGAGCTGAGTTAAGAGAAGGTTTTTGGGGTTTTTGCAGTATGGGAGAAATAAGAACATGTTTGTAGGCTGATAGGAATGATTCAGGAGGAAGAAAAACTAATGTCATAGGGGAAAAAGGAGAACTGCTTGAGCAATATCCTTGGGTGGACCAGAGATGGTGGAATATACTGTATAAGTAAGTAGCTTTAGATAGGAGCATGGATAGTTACTGTGCCAATTTGAAACTGTTATGTACCCCAGAAAAACCATATTTTAACCCTGATTCAGTATTGCTGGGTGGAATCTTTTGATTAAGTTATTTCCAAGGCAACGAGACCCACCCAATTGTGGGTGGGACCTTTTGATTAGGTAGTTTCTATGGAGATGCGTCTCTACTCATTCAAGGTGGGTTGCTTACTGGATTCTTTCATGAGAGAGCCATTTTGGAAAGAGCAAACACAGCCCATGCAGCCAGACACCTTTGTAGATGCAGAAGGAAAATGCCCCTAGGGAAGTCCTTTGAAATGAGAAGCCTGGAGAGAAAGCTAGCAGATATCCCAATGTGCCTTCCCAGCTAACAGAGGTGTTTGAGCCAATGGCCTTTCTTGAATCAAGGCATTTTTCTCTGGATGCCTCAATTTGAACAATTTAATTGGCCTTAGAACTGCAAACTTGCAACTTAATAAATTCCCTTTTTAAAAGCCATTCCATTTCTGGTATATAGCATTCTGGCAGCTTTAGCAAACAAATACAGTTATCTATACCAACCTACTTGCTTTGTAACTTTCAATAAATTACCTAATCCTTTTAAGCCTCAGTTTCCTGAAGATAAAAATAAGTGTTTTAGAGAACTGTTTTGAGGATTGAATAGGAAAACATATATATTGACCCTTGGACTTCCCTAGGGACACTCATTATATGTTAAACTCTAGCTACTTTTTCTTTTCTCTATTTATAGCTTCTACAATGGAACTAAACAATTTGATTTTGTGTATTAATTTCAATTTTTCTTGCTTTTTCAATTATAAACTTCCTGAAGGTGGGAATGCTCTTCTGGTGTAATTCCCTCTAGCATATGGTTCTTGGCTGAAACAGGTCTTCAATAAATATTCACCAAATTTATTTTAAAAATGTTGGAAGAAAACTTTTCCTATGGTATTTACAAATTGACAACAGAATGAATAAATCTGTCTATCGTCTAGCTTCTAGTTCTGTTTGTCAATCTTTTAAAATCTATGCCCACTTTTGATAAGCATAAAAAATTCAAGTCTTTTAAAATAATTAAGTCTTTCAAAACACTGCAGAGAATCTGAGTTATAACTCTCACTCTCTGGGCATTAGGAACGACTGGTTTAGCCTAAAAAAAAAAAAAAAAAAGAAGGAATGGCATAGTTAGAGTAGGCAGCAGTTTATAATATAAAATCTTTAGGTCCCAACTGATTGAGATCCTCTAGAATGCATTGGTATGATACACTGGCAGATGATCAGATCATACTCATGTGTGTATTTATGTGTGTGTGTATGTATATATGATGCAGAAGGGCAGGGTAGAGAAATTGATAAAGTAATGTGGCAAAAGCATAAACACTGACCAATTTGGGTAAAAGTTACCTGGCACTTTTCTGAATTATTCTTTTTTTTTTTTTTTCCAAATAGTAACATTAGAACTTTTTAATAGGGCATTTTTAGTGTTTAAGAAATAAATTTCTTTGATTATGTTATTGACCTAACTGCCCATACATTGAGTGAAAGGGTTTAATCTAAAAATGTCCATGTGGTAATTTCACTACTTATAAAGTAATATATGTACTGATGTTCTACTAATCCATGAATCTATAGAACCATTTATTCAATAAATTTTGTTTTGTTTGATTTAGAATCATCTTGCTTTTTTTTACAGCTAAATTTAGAAATTTGTAGTTTCTCTCCTAAAAAATTGCAACGATGCTCTTATAAACTGCAATCTCTGATTTTCTTGTCAGCCTGCTTCAAGGAAATCCATGTGTTTAATATGCTTGCTCGCAGTTTTGCCCATACCAAATGGTTGTTTAATCCAAATATTTGAGCAGCAAACTAAGCCGAACCTTCTGGAGAAAGTATGGTTGAACAGCCAAGACCACTGGGTAGTCGAAGAGAAGACCACACATCCTGAGCCCCCCAGTCTGGTGTGAGGGGAGGACAGCTGATAACTGGATATGCAGTGTTACCAGACATCACTGGTCCTAAACCATTGTTTCTGCCTGCTACTGCAACAAATACAGTAGGAATACCATCCCCTTCATACTGAGCTTTAATCCTCAGAGTTTCATCTGGTCCTTTATGCGCAGAGGTTACCCGAAGCTCACATGGAATGCCGAAATTCCCACATGCCTTCTTGATTTTTTCACAGTGACCACGATCAGAAGTTGAGCCCATCAATACCACAACCCTGCACTGACTTTCTGATTTCAGAAGCAACTCTACTCTCTCTGCAACCCACTCAAAATTTTTCTTTACCATCTGGAGTCCTTCAGGAGTTACTTCTTTGAGGTCACGATATGACTGTTTGTCTTTCTGTTGGCTTTGATCTCCTGATGGCCAGAGTCTCCAGGAATCATTATCAGTAACATCAGCAAGTACAATTTCTTTGGTGGTTATATCAACACCAAATTCAATCTTCATATCAACCAGTGTACAGTTCTGAGGCATCCAGGATTTTTCCAATATTTCAAAAATTGTCTCTGTAGCATGACTCATGATATCGACTTCAGTTTGGCCTATAACAAGTCCAGCAAAGCAAAATTTTGCAGCAATTAGCTGTTCCTCAGACCACTGTGGATCATTATTGGCATCATCCTTGAAAAACATCTCCACTTTCGGTGGGTAAAACTTATACCCTTCTTTAACACCAGGGTTTCTTTTGCGAAAAGAACCAGTTGCTATTCTTCTACAAACCCATTCAATTGGAATCATTTCACATTGGGGTGCTATGAAAGCTGTCTCCCCACATTTTCTAGTGAAAGCAGTTTTGATACCTGCTTCCTGTAATAGCTGAAAAATACAACTAGTAATTTTATTTGAGATTGCAGCTTTTCCTTCCAAGTGATTCTTTCTAGCTGCATTTCCTGCCGTAATCTGGTCCTTAGACTGCAGGAGGACTTTTCCTGGACTATCCAATAATTCATAGACTTCTTTTGTTTTACCCTCATAGAGCTTTTTTTACCAATGTTCAGTACGTCAGCTGTCGCCATTATTCTGAGTGGGCTGCGGGGAGCGACTGCACTAGAAACAGAGCCAGGAACTTAGAACACAGGAGCGGCAGTCAAACCCAGAGGGTATCCGTAGACGGAGGTCTGAATTATTCTTATAATTATTCCTTATGTTTGAAAAAGAAAAAGAAACAAAAAAGGAATGAGATGAGGGGAGACTGGCACCCACTTCTCTTTAATTAAAATGGTAGCTTAATTTTGACCCTGAGAATGTAACAACAGGTACAAAAGCAGTTTATTTTACCTATAGTACATGGGTGACATTTTTACTGCCATTACGGTTAAGGTATATGCCATTTAATTGTTAGTCATGCATTTAAAAACCTCTACAAAAACTACTGTATTTACAACTAAAAAAAAAAAAGTAAAGAATCAATGTTTCAAACTACTTTTAGCTTACCTCAACTAGCTATATTCAGCAGCCATAATAAACTTAACATACGTAGGCAGAACTGGGTCATTATATATTAATATGAATTTAAAAAAATTTATTGTAGTAACACATACACAACACAGAATTTCCCATCTTAACCACTTTCATATGTACTAGTATGGATTCTAAACAACTGTAATACAGGAGGCAAAAGTGACCACTGAATAAAGCCACACCTCTGTTTGATTAGTGGTCCTTTTAGAAAAACAGGCAAAACAACAACTAACCGATTTGATTGTTTTTATGTGGGACATGCATTCTTCTCTTTGCCACAGCTTCTACTTCTCTGGTCTTAAAGACTGAAGCTTAACACCTTTTTACTTTATATCTTTAGTTCTGAGTTTGCTACCTCTGGAAAGAGTTCTTCTTTTTTTGTGACTGATAATTTTTAAAAGGATGCATATCGGCCTTAGTTACACCAGAAGAGTATAACTGTCTTGAGAAGTAGAATGGAAGGTGAAGGGATTCAGAGAAAGGGTTTTTGAAACCTCAGATACCAGTCATTGCCTACAAACGGAGATGTCATATTATGACAACTAGTAATTAAAGGTCATAACATTAAATTCTGTTATTTCCTTAATTTACTGACCACATTCCATATCATTCTCTGCCCTGTTTAACCACATGTAACTACAATGGCTTTTTTCCATCCCTCAGAGCTTCAAGGGTTGCTCCTCTTGCTTTTAGATCTCTGCTCAAATGTCACTGCCTCAGAGAGGCCTTTCCCAAATCACCTTTATCTAAAGTGGCTTTTCTCCCTCTCAGTAATTAACTATTCTTTTTTCTTTTCATCACAGTATTTAAATCTGAAATTATTTTATTTATACATTTGTTTATATTTTTGTTATCCCTCTCCTGTCAGTCTCATTCACTGCTATATTCCCTGGTATATAATAGAAACTCAACAAATATTGGTTAAAAGAACAATAGGACATATCCAAAATTATGTCCTTGTATTGAATCCAAGGACATGGTAAAAAATAATCTGCAAAATCTTGCTATGAATCCAAAAGAACTAGTATCAGATAAGCCACAGTTTCTAAAGTATACACAAAAAATGTAATTATATTCAGGAGCGTGGATAACACAGTTGGTAATGCCAGGTCATATGTCCAAATATAAAGTGCTTTCTATTTTAACCCAGACTATTTCTCAGAAAAGAGGGAGTCACTTTACATCTCAGTCCTTACAAAGTCTCATATTCTACTGTGACTTCCCAATTTCTTTTGAACAATAAAATACTAATTACTCTGAAATGACCCAGTTAATGCTAATTTTGGATGCTTATAGAGGTCATTACAAACAGAGGTTTAGTAATTATTGAGGTATCACCTCCAAACTACAAGCACTAGGTCAGTACTTCACAAACTTTAATGTGCATTTTAATCACCTGGCTATCTCCTTAAAATGCAGATTCTGAGTCCAGAGGTTTGAGGCCAGAAATTCTGCATTTCTAACAAACTTCAGGGTGATGCTAATCCATGGACTATACTTTGAACTGCAAAAAGGAGTTGTGAACAAGGTTTTGAAGGTCACTTTAAAAGCAAAACTTTAAGTGTTACACTGTGAAGCTCACTGTGAAAAGCACAGTGCAATAAGTATAGAGGGGGAAAACCCTACTTGACCTAATGTTGTGTGAATAGATCCTTGCTGTTTGAGTCAAATTCCTGTGACAGCAGCATCATAAGATTCAAAGATGCTGGACAGAGCGAAGATGATGTGCTCTGGAAAAAAGAGTGGTAGAAGACTAAAAACGAAACAATAACAATGACAAGACATCAATGTTGAAGATATACATGGAGAAAACAGAAAATAAAATCGCTTCATGAAATGAGTGAAAAATACAATATCTCTAAATTAATACAGCATATTCTAAATATTTGACTTTTTCATCTACATTCCTAGAATAGCATATTTTGTAATTACAAGTACAATGTTCTTCTTGGAAGCTAATTTTTGCAGAGATCTAGAAATAATTTTATTAAAGAATAAAAGCCCACTTATCTCATACAGACATTTGGAATGAAGGGATGTGAAGTAAAAAGGGCACGTGGAATGATGTGCAAAAACAAATACTTTACAGCAAGAAGAAATGTGATGCTAAAGTCTAAGACTAGGCCCTGTAGGTCAAAACAGAAATATGAGATATAAATAATATCTTACTTTACAAAGCACTTCACAATGTTTTCAGATTATATTCTCATTCTCTAGGTGTATTTTTTAATACACTTACATTATCTCTGAGAAGTAGTTTGACCATTTATTTCACTGTTGAATAACACATGATGGCTCAGAAAAGTGAAAAGACTTGCCTAGGTCACACAATCAAACCATGATATATATTTATTTATTTACTGAAAAGCATTTCAGGCAGTTGAATGCTGCAAAGTGGTTACATAAAAATATAACCACTAATTTTATCCTCCTCCTTAGAATAATTGAATAAATCGAAGTCCATGTTTATAAAACTAGTTTTTTGTCCCCAAGGCAATGCCTTTCATCCGAATCCACTATTTAAATTTAATTAAATTAAAAAAGGAACATGAATTCATTTAAAACTGCATCGTTCTTCATCTCCCAATAATTCAAATAATTTCATTTTACTCACCTACATTGAAGCATTAAGGTTAGAAATGGAGCATTAATTTCAGTGGACAATTTTACAAGTCAAAAAATGTTTTATTCTTCTTTAAAATCTTGTCAGTAGGTCATTAACCCATTCTATAATTTTAAAAGTTACATCGTTCCTAAGTCCTTTTAAAGACTGTAGAGTTAAAAAAAATGATATAAAACTGAAAAGATAATTAAACAAAAAAGAGAATCCTTCAAATAAACAAAGCACTAAAATATCCCTATAAGTTCGAAGAATCATTCACTTGTTTCAGGACTGTTTTTTTATCCCTTAGTACATACGTAAACCTCTCTCATATATTTAATACAAAACCCAAACAGATTCACACAACCTTTTGCTTTTGACAGTTGCCTTGAGATCAGAACATAGTACCTGTAAACAAAAATCAATAACTCATAATGACAAATTTAAAAAGTCACAAAAATGTGTGTTGAGGTGTGTCATGGTTAGGGACAGGTGTCGACTTGGCCAAGTTGTGGTACCTGTTCATCTGATTGGGCAAGTGCTGGCCTGTCTGTTGCAATGAGGACATGTCATAGGATTAGGTCATGATCACGTCAGCTACATCCACAGCTGATTCCATTTGTAATCAGCCAAAGGGGAGTGTCTTCTGCAATTAGTGATGCTAAATGCAATCATGGGAAGCCTTTTAAGGAGGACTCAGAGGAGACAGGTTGCATTCCTGCTTTGGCTGGTGAGCCTCTCCCGTGGAGTTCATCCAGGCCATCCATTGGAGTCATCGGCTTCGCAGCCTGCCCTGTGGATTTTGGACTCTGCGTTCCTACGGTCACGTGAGACACTTTCATAAATTTTATATTTGCAAGTGTTCCCTGTTGATTCTGTTTCTCTAGAGAACCCTAACTAATACAAGGTGCTTTTTTTGTAGGTACTTGAGTACTCATAATTTTGTGAACCATTATTAATGGAGTTCTATTTGTTTTCAGCTTAAATTATCAAATGTCATTTTCAAAAAATTATTTTTCTTTGTGGCTGACAATTGAAAATATTTGTAAAGCAAAACAGTTATGATATACATTTATTCCTTCAAGTTTCTATTCAGGGAGTCAAGCTGCTCTGATAGAGCTCAATTTGGGGTAAGAGTATTTTTTGCTTTCTTTGATATCCATCCCCTTAACCCTGTAATTAAAGCTTAATATGTACAAATAAAACAAGACTACTGTGCAAGAGCCATTTCTTGACAGTTTGAATAGCTTCTGTGCTAAGTCTGGAATATCAACTGGGAAACATTTTAAGAACTCTCAAGGCCATTCCTTTGCGGATAAGAAAATGTAAAGAAACGCTTTAGAACTATTTTCTGCCTGTCTTACAAGATGAATCACAATGGGTATATGGGCATAAGCTAGGTCACAGTAAGTTTTTAAAAAATATTTTCATTGAGAAATCTTCACACACATATATTCCATACATGGTGTATAACCAGTGGGTCATAATATCATCGCATAGTTGTATATTCATCACCATAATCATTTTTTTAGAATATTTACATCACTCCAGAAAAAGAAATAAAAAGAAAAAAAGGAAAAACTCATACATACCACACACTTTCTCCCTCCCTCTCATTAATCATGAGTATTTCCATCTATCCAACTTATTTTTCCTTTTGTCCCCCCTATTATTAATTTATCCTTTTATCCATTTTTTTTTTACTCATCTGTCCACAAAAGAAGCATCAGACACAAGGTTTTGACAAACAGTTACACTGTAAAAGTTTTATCTTTATACAATGGTCTTCAAGAATCAAGGCTACTGGAACACAGTTCAACAGTTTCAGGTACTTCCCTCCAGCCACTCCAATACACCATAAACTAAAAAGGGATACCTACATAATGCCTAGGAATAACCTCTAGGATAACCTCTTGACTCTTTTGGTCAAGAAGTCTTTCTCAATCCCCTGATGCTGGATCCTAGCTCATCTTTGGATTTCTGTCCCACATTGAGAGGGAGACTTACATCCCTGGAAGTCATAATCCACATAGAAGGGAGGGTAGTAAATATACCTGCCAAGTTGGTTTAGAGAGAGAGCCCACATCTGAGCAATAAAAGACGTTCTTTGGGGGTGACTCTTAGTCCTAATTTTAAATAGGCTTAGTCTGTTCTTTGCAGGAATAAATTTCATAGGGGCAAACCCCAAGATCCTGGGGCTTTGACTATTGATTTGTTTGTCCCTCATGGTAAGTTTTTAAAATACCAATGTCAGGGATTGCTTTAGTAATATGCATATGACCCATTTCTGCCCAATGGAACCTCAGGGGACATCTGCTCAAGACTTCTGGATATGCCACTTAGCAAAAACAGAATCATTCCTAATTAGGAAGAATGAGTAAGTTAATATTTGATAATATTTACCATTTATCAAACACGTAGGATTCTTGAAAGCGCTGATCTGCATTTTCTGCACATATCAGCCATTCAATGAATTTTCTGCACATATCAGCCATTCAATGAATGCTAGATAAATGAATAAATAAAAGAACTATTCAATTCAATGCCAGTGCCAATACTTTGAAAGATTCTGTATTATAAAGCAACATGGACCAGAGTTTCTCTTAATTATGACATCCTCTCAAGACCTTAAGAGAATAGAGCACAATTTTTTCTACAAATGAAAATCTCATGATCACAAATATCTGGACACAGTGTTGGCTGAGATTTTAAGGGAAGATGAGTGGACCCATGTTCTATTATCAATGATACTGTCTTTGAATACCACCAGTTCTAGGTTATCTCAATGGCAAGCCAATCTACCAGAGAAACAAAGGTCTTATCCAAGCAAATAAAAGAACACATCCAGGACTGGGAAAGGGATATAGAAAGTATTGGACACCATTATTATTCCTTTTCTGATTTCCTTTCACTTATTCCTTCACTCAAAAGAAAAGTCGGTCCCTGTTTACAACTTCAGCATCTACAGATTAATAATATATATACAATCTTTTTTTTTTTTTTACATGGACAGGCACCGGGAATCGAACCTGGGTCCTCTGGCATGGCAGGCAAGCATTCTTGCTTGCTAAGCCACTGTGGCCTGCCCAGTAAGATATATATATAAATTTTTTATTAATTAAAAAAAATTACAAGAAACACAAACATTCCCAACACATACACTCAGCAATTCACAATAGAATCACATACTTGCATGTTCATCATCATGATCATTTTCCAGAAAATTAGCATCAATTCAGAAAAAGAAATAAAAAGACAACAGAAAAATATAACAAACAGAAAAAAAAAATTTACATGCCACACCCCTTACTGATCCCTTTCATTGATCACTAGCATTTCAAACTAAATCTATTTTAACATTTGTTTCCCCCATTATTTATTTTTATTCCATATGCTCCTCTCATCTGTTGACAAGGTAGATAAAAGGAGCATCAGACACAAGGTTTTCACAATCACACAGTCACATTGTGAAAGCTATATCATTATACAATCATCATCAAGAAACATGGCTACTGGAACACAGCTCTACATTTTCAGGCAGTTCCCTCCAGCCTCTCCATTACATCTTAGATAACAAGGTGATATCTATTTCATGCATAAGAATAACCTTCAGGATAACCTCTCGACTCTGGAATCTCTCAGCTATTGACACTTTGTCTCATTTCACTCTTCCCCCTTTTGGTTGAGAAGGTTTTCTCAATCCCTTGATGCTGGGTCTCAGCTCATTCTAGAGTTTTTCTCAATCCCTTGATGCTGAATCTCAGCTCATTCTGGGATTTCTGTCCCACGCTGCCAGGAAGATCCACACCCCTGGTAGTCATGTCCCACATAGACAGGGGGAGGGTCCTGTTTTTTAATCCATTCTGCCAGACTATGTCTTTTGATTGGAGAGTTTGATCCACTAACTTCAGTGTTATTACTGCATGGGTAGTACTTTCTTCTACTATTTTGCCTTCTGGATTTTATATGTCACATCTAATTTTCCTTCTTTTTACCTTTACTCATAGTTATCCTTTCTACACTCTTCTCCACATCTCCCTCTTCTGTCTTTGTATCTGTCTCTAGTGTTCCCTTTAGTATTTCTTGCAGAGCTGGTCTCTTGGTCACAAATTCTCTCAGTGATTTTTTGTCTGAAAATGTTTTAATTTCTCCCTCATTTTTGAAGGACAATTTTGCTGGATATAGAATCCTTGGTTGGCAGTTTTTCTCTTTTAATAATTTAAATATATTATCCCACTGTCTTCTCGCCTCCATGGTTTCTGCTGAGAGATCTGTGCATAGTCTTATTGGGCTTCCCTTGTATGTGATGGATTGCTTTTCTCTTGCTGCTTTCAAGATCCTCTCTTTCTCTTTGACCTCTGACATTCTGATTATTAAATGTCTTGGAGTATGTCTATTTGGATCTATTCTCTTTGGGGTATGCTGCACTTCTTGCATCTGTAGTTTTAAGTCTTTCATAAGAGTTGGGAAATTTTCAGTGATAATTTCCTCCATTAGTTTTTCTCCTCCTTTTCCCTTCTCTTTTCCTTCTGGGACACCCACAACATGTATATTTGTGCGCTTCATATTGTCTTTCAATTCCCTGAGTCCCTGCTCATATTTTTCCATTTTTTTCCCTATAGTTTCTGTTTCTTGTCGGAATTTAGATGTTCTGTCCTTCAGTTCAGAAATCCTATGCTCTGTCTCTCGAAATCTACCATTGTAGGTTTCCATTGTTTTTTTCATCTCTTCTAGTGTGTCTTTCATTCCCATAAGTTCTGTGATTTGTTTTTTCAGACTTTCAGTTTCTTCTTTTTGTCCTTTCCTTGCCTTCTTTATATCCTCCCTCAATTCGTTGATTTGGTTTTTGATGAGGTTTTCCATGTCTGTTCGTATTGTTTCTACTCCTGTATGTCATTTGAATTGTTGGTTTGTTCCTTTGACTGGGCCATATCTTCAATTTTCCTAGCATGATTTGCTATTTTTTGCTGGTGTCTAGGCATTTAATTATCTTAGTTAGTTTATTCTGGAGATTGCTTTCACTTCTTTTATCTAAGGTTTTCTTGCTGGATGAATTTGTTGTCTATCTGTTCTTTGACATTCTGTTCAGCTTTATCTGGACCTTTAGCTTAAGTTTTGTTTAACAGAGGAGAAAATTTCAGTTCTTGTTTTCTTGTTTCTTGCCCTGCTTGTGTGGTACCTTTCCCCCACACACACTTAGGAGGGTCTACTTAGATATTATAGACCCAAGCCAGATTTTCCCAGACCAAACTGGCCTCCTATCAGGAGGAAAGAGTCATCTGCATCGGTTTTCCCTGAGAGTGAGACCCAGCAGGTTGAAAGACTTTCCTGTGAAGTTTCTGGACTCTATTTTTCTTATCCTGTCCAGTATGTGGTGCTTGTCTGACTGCAGGTCCCACCAGCATAAGATGATGTGGTACCTTTAACTCTGGCAGACTCTCCCTGCTGGGGGCATGGTGGAGACAGGAGAAGTTGTAAGCTGGTTTTAATGGCTTCAAAATACCAAGCCCTGGTGTCTGAATTCCTTGATGGAGGGATTCCACCTGGGTGGGGCTTCACCCCTCCCCTGGGGAAGGTACAGGCTCCAGATAAGCCCCCAAAAGAGCTCACTTCTGCCTATGCCTGGGGCAGTTGCAGCCTGAAAAGTCCTGCCACTCTATCCAGAGGCAGTCAAGCCTTTGTAGATACACAGCCACAAAAACCTCTGTTTTCTTCTTTTTTTCCCCCCCTTTTTCTGTCAGTCCTGCCCCCTTGGCTCCGGAGCAAAAATGAGCAACCTCTGCTTTGATCAGGTTCACCTAAGCTGGGGGTCTATTTTTAGTAGTCAGAATTTGTTAATTAGTTCCATATTTGGCATTTGATTGTACCTGGTCCCTGCTGCTGGTAAAGTCCTTTCCTTTCCCCTCTGGGAAGTGGCCTGTGGGGGAGGGGCACCGGCCGCTGCAGCTTTGGGAACTCACGGTTTGGGGGGGGTGCTCACAGTGGGTCCAACTGGTCCAGACTGGGATATAATGTGTGCCTGGTCACTGACGTGGCCCCAGGAGCTGTTCTGTACTGTTTCTGGTTATTTAGTAGTTATTCTGGATGAGGAACTAAAATGCGCATGTTGTTAAGCCGCCATCTTGACCCCCAATAATATATTTTTAATGAAAGATGTATTATGAACCCTAACCACCCTTCTTAAAATTGCAACAGCTCCCCTCCCTCATCATCCTTCTATTTTTCTTCTTAGCATTTGTCACTTTCTAATACACTACATAATTATTTTCTGTCTCCCCCTTCCGGAATAGAAATTCTTTAAGTGCAGGTTTTGTTCACGGTTGCATCTCCAATGTCCAAAACAATGTTTGACAGATAGTAGGTGTGCCAAAAATAAAGAAAATTGCTGAAAGACTGAATAAATCAATAAATTCCATTACAACAAAACAATGTCAAGCTTCCACGAAATCTTGTGTCATTTCACCTATTGTGTCCACTTTCACCTATGTGTCATTTTTCATTTGATGATGTTACTTTACAAATTTCATATTATGTCATAAGAACTAGATTATCTCAGTTAGAGTGTAATTTTTTTGAAGATGGACTCCATTATTATTTTGTATGCTGTATGGCAGGGGTCACAATTCATTCTTTTTCCATATGAGTATCCCTTTATTGCAGCACCATTTGTTGAATTTTTTTGTTTGGTTTGTTTTTAGTTTGTTTGCTTGGGAAGTGCATGGGTATATATTATTTTTTAATTATTTCATGATTACTGCCACATTAACAATGCAAGTTAATAAATATAGTATAGTAATTCTCTTTACACCCCTGGTTCTGTCCTTCTATTTGCCACCTAATGCCAACCCCACTTTGCTGAAGAGGGTTTGGCACTATTTCAGCTACAACATTCTCTTCACTAGTTTGTTATAAAGTGATTGAACGGACTATAGTTTTAAGTTGTTGAAGTAGCAGGCAGTGTTTTCAAAAGAAATTCTTTTATAAATTCCATTATAATAAAATAGTTCAGGGACTTAGCTGACAGAACTTCATTTCATTCACTGAAACACAAACTTTACTAAAGAAAGCTAAACAGAACTTTCTCATTTATTTTTGCTCTCCAAAGTTTCACGTTTGTTGATATTTCTCATACTAAGCAGATAACATAGGTTGTTTAGAGTAAGCTGACTACAAAATAGAGTAATAATTTAAAAAAAGAGGTCTTCATCACTTGGCCTTGAATTATTAATTGCCTCTTCCTAGGCTTCTTGGTATGGTATTTGATTATTTCGTCATAATTCAGGTTAGGATATTATCATTATTTATATTTACAAGTATGAAACTCCTTAAATATTCTTCAATAAATCTGTTTGGTTGCCATGTTCTCTAAAAAAGAACACAATCTGAAGACAACATTAAAATATATCTCTAATAAATATAGCCTGCACTTCTTGAAGGTTTTTGATTTTTGAGTATCATATAACATGCACTGCAGTTTCTTTTTGTTTGTGGCATTTTCACAATTTGTTCAATGTTTTCAACTCTTGATGTGTAATATCTTCAAGAAAATTATGCTTATAGGGATTTTAATAATTTCCATTAGATGTCACAAAATAATGGCCATTTACTTCTTATTTTTAGTTGATACGAGGCATATGACAAAACTAATAAGAATGTGACACCTGGGGTTAGAAAGGCAAGTATTTACATTCTACTCTTCTTCCTCCTGGTATGATATCCAACCCACTACTTGGAAATGGCAACGATGGTTAAGGGCATATGGTTTTAAATTAATGCAGAACTGGGTTCAAATCTCAGGTTTGTTCCTATGACTATTCATATGACCATGGACAAGTTTCAAAACTCTCCAATGTTCAGTTTCCTTATCTGTAAAATGAACATAATAATGTATGCAATTTCAAGGATTGCACAGTGTGAGGATTTTATAAGATGGTACATGTAAAGTTTTAAACAAGGTGCCTGGCACAGAGCAGGCATTCAATAAACTTTATCTATTATACTATTAATAACTGAAATATTAAATGTGCTAATCCATGCAGAGCATATGCATGAATTACAAAGTACTTAACTGTCAAAAATATATGTCAGAAATTAGACTCAGTAGTCATTTAATTTTTCCCCTCCTGCTGCTGTGGATATTGTAATAACATTTATTCTTCTATTAAAAATAAGGATTATATTAGTCTTCTTCCTTGAGTGATGCTTAAGTTGCTATAGGAGTCACTTATAAGATATTTTCAAGAGGTTTCGGGATCCTGTTTCATTGTTTGAATTGAATTTTGATTATTCTGCCCCCTAAATTATCAATAACTTTAATTATATCAATACTTTATTTAAAATTTTAATCTTGACTTATTTTGCTTTTAAGGATTGTGACTGGATATGAATTTTTCACAATTTTTATCATACATGCTTCCCTCAAATCCTTGAGTTTAGAGTTAACATGGATCAGCTGTTACTTTTATTTGCTGGACACTAACGTTCATTATAAACATAATATTATTTTTAAAATATTTTACATATCATACTTTGGACTTAACCATGTCATTGTGAACCAGATAAAGTAAACTTAACATTAAACTTTTGCTCTCATGGTTTGTTCTAGATCAGTGCCTTCAAATAGAATGTTCTGTGATAATGAAAATAGTCTACAGTTGTGCTGTGCAAAATAGTAATCACTATTAAGTACTTGAAATGAAGCACATACAACCAAGAACCAAATTTGTAACTGTGTTGAATTTTAAATTTACATAGTTACAGAGCTAGCAACTACCATATTAGTACAGTTGTAGATAATCAAAAAACAATTGGTATTTATGATAAAATTGAATCAATGATTCTCATAACTAAACTGTATATGTTGTATCATTGCCTCAGGAATTGCTGGCATATCTAATTAGGCAAGAAGTAATAAATTTTTCAGCACTGTTTTGCCACTTTATGAATCAACTTTTATTCCTTCCAGAAAGCTTTTAAATAATTTGCTTTTTGTTTTGCAAAGATCTAAAATTCAACCAGAATTTTAAGTCTGACGTTAGACTCCCAAGGGAATCCAATTGTTGTTCTTGGCCAAATCTCTGCAGAATGACTGTATTGTCATCTATGCCATCATCTTTCTACCCAACTAGTAATGATGAGCCAGCTCCTTGCCTTACTGCCTTTGTCTTAAATAGGATTCAAAGAGAATCAAATTTTGGGAAGAGGAACTGCTATGTTCATTTATCATGAAGCAAGGGGAAGGGTAAGATTGCATGTGTATGTGCTTTCATAGGACCTACAGAAGCAGGTGTGGCTATTCCTTCTAGTCTAAACAGCTTTTTTAAAAAAGCTGCCAGGCATTATTTACAGTTGCCAAGAGATGGAAACAGCCCAAATGTCCATCAATAGACGAGTGGCTAAACAAGCTGTGGTATACGCATATGATGGAATATTATGCAGCTGTAAGACAGAACAAAGCTATGAAGTATGTAACAACATGGATGGACCTTGAGGACATTACACTAAGTGAGATTAGCCAGAAACAAAAGGACAAATACTGTATGGTCTAACTGAAATGAACTAACATTAGTGAATGAATTTGGAGAATTTTAGCTAAGAACAGAGACCTTTAGGAGAGAGAAATAGGGTAGATATTGGGTAATAGGAGCTGAAGAGGTACAGATTGTGCAACAGGACTGACTGAAAAAATTTAGAAATGGATAGCACAGTACTACCTAACTGTAATACAATAATGTTAGTACACTGAATGTGAGAATGATAGAGTGAGGAGGGCTCAGAGCACCAATGAAATCAGAAGGAAAGATAGATGATAAAGACTGAGACAGTATAATCTAGGAATGCCTAGAGTGCACAATGATAGTGGCTAAATGTACAAATTCAAAAATGTTTTTGCATGAGGTCAATATTGCAGGGTGTTGAAAATAGATGTTACTTCATATTTTAAAACTTTAACTTACATGTTTAAGACTGAAGCAAAAAAATGTTTATTTGGTACAAAATTTATAATTTGACTGGTGCATTTCCTAATATAACATATGTGGGCAGTTTAATTGAAAAACATAAGTACATGGAACCTTGAGTAGGGCTTGAGATTTTGTAAGTTTGCCCAGAGTGATGCCCCGATAAATAGGAGTGATTTGAATAGTGAATAAAAAAGTGTTTGCAAAGTCCCCTTGGTGGAATGGCGAGAAAGGGGGAAAATTCAACTTCCCCATGTGGAGAATTCCTGATATTCTCACAAGCAGTGGGGACAACCAAACAATAGGCTGAGCCCCCAGTCTTGGGGTTTGTTCATATGAAACTTAACCCTGCAAAGGATAGGCTAAGCCTACTTAAAATTAGACCTAAGAGAATCTCTTTTGTTGCTCAGATGTGGGCTTTATCAGCCATGACAAGTAAACTCACTGCCCTGCCCCTCTCTGCATGGAACATGACTCCCAGGGGTGTAAACCTTCCTAGCAATGTGGGACAGAAATCCTAGAATAAGCCGGGACTCAGCATCAAAGAAATGAGAAAAACCTTCTCAGCCAAAAGGGGGAAGAGAGAAATGAGACAAAACAAAGTGTCAATGGCTGAGAGATTCCAAACAGAGTCGAGAGGTTATCCTTGTGGTTATTCTTATGCATTATATAGATATCACCTTTTTAGTTAAGTGATATTGGAGAGGCTGGAGGGAAATGCCTCAAAATGTAGAGCTGTGTTCCAGTAGCCATGTTTCTTGTAGATGATTGTATAATAATATAGCTTTCACAATGTGACTGTGATTACGAAAACCTTGTGTTTGATGCTCCTTTTTCTAAAGTATGGACAGATAAGTAAAACATATGGATTAAAAATAAATAAATAATAGGGGGAACAAATGTTAAAAATAAATTTAGTAGATTGAAATGATAGTGATCAATGAAAGGGAGTGATAAGGGGTATAGAGAAAATAGGGGAAACAAAGACTTAAATATATTGGAGAGATGGAAATACTAGCAGTCAATGAGAGGGAGGAGTAAGAGGTATGGTATATGTAAGTTCTTTATTTTTTCTTTTTACTTCTTTTTCTGAACTGATGCAAATTTTCTAAGAAATGATCATGGTGATGAATATACAACTATGTGATGACATTGTGAGTTACTGATTATATACCAAGAATGGAATGATCATATGTTAAGAATGTTCACGTTTTGTATGTTGTTATGTTTTAAAAAAATGATCACATTGTTATTTTAAAACTTGTTTTGAAATAAACAGTAAAACCATGAGATTTTGAAACTGCAAAAAAAAAAAAAAAAAAAAAGCTGCCAGGATCAAGTTCTGCCCCTTTTTACATTTTAAGAATAATAACACCATTAAAAACTTACATCACATAAAGCGCTTCCACATACCTCATCACATTCAATTATTTTAACATCCTCCTAAGATAGGAAGATCAGTTACTATTGCAATATTTTATGAGTGGCAGAGTTAGAACCTAAGCCCAGGTCATCTAATTTCAAGTTTAGCAAGTTTTCTAGTATAGGAATACTACATGGCATGCTTAAGAGCCAAAAATGGCTCTGTGAAAAAGTGGACACTGTAGAAACATTTTGTAATCCACTGCTTTATGATATTTGGATGGTCATAAATGTGCTCTCAAATTTACTCCAATAAACTTTTTCTTTCCCCTCTTTGTTTATATTGTTCTAAAATGCTGACACATAGGATTGATTTTATAAAAACAAAAATATGGACATCCTAAGTTCTCAGATGTATAAATAAGTTATAGTTATAAATTATCAACTCTTTACTTCTCTTTCTTGAAACAACCCCCCATCCCATCCTCAATGGGGGTTTTGTTCATCCTCCTCTCAGCTGTGTGTATAGCAGGAGATAGACATGTTTATTAGCTGCTGCTCAAAATCTGAGATTTTCCTGCTCCTTCTCTTATACCCCTTTCTTATTCTGTCCTCCCCTAGGCAACTTCTCTCCACCTCATAACTAGCTGAGGATCCTTATGATTTCTAACAACTTTGTTTTGGCATTTACTGAGTTACAGACTTTTCTGAAATGTGAAATATGTACATTACCAAATATATAAATAAGGTAATTTCCTCATAGGATAAGAAGCTTAACAAAGGATACTATTTAAATCTGTGCCAAAGGGCAGGCCATGGTGGCTCAGCAGGCAGGAATGCTTGCCTGCGATGCAGAGCACCCGGGTTCGATTCCCGGTGCCTGCCCATGTAAAAATAAATAATAAAAAATAAAAAAAATCTGTGCCATAGCAAAATTACTGAACCTGGGGAGTACTCTTAAAATGTTAAAACAGCATATTATTTCTGTTTGTTATCTTCTTTGCGTTCATGAGGGGAGGGGAGGAAAAGCAATGTAAAAACTATCAAGTCTTGCTTAGACAGTTTTCTGTTATCTATCTAATTAATATAACCTATTAAATGTTTATACTCTCCTTTCTATTATACTGTTACTAATCATATGTACAGGTTTACCACATCTGCCTGGTAATGTTGGTAACTCTTTTCTTCTATCATAGTCTCCTATGGATGGAAGAAGGATTTAAAAGTAAGGGATAACCTTTTGGGTTTTGGTGTGGCTAGAGAGAAATACCTGAAACTGTTGAGCTGTGTTCCAGCAGCCTTGATTATTTTTTTAAAAATTATTTTTATTAATAAAACAACAAACACACAAACATGCTTAACATACAAACATTCCCCACATGGTACACAATCAATGGCTCACAATATCATCACATAGTTGTGTATTCATTGCCATGATAAATTTTTTTGAACATTTGCATCACTCCAGAAACAAAGAAAAAAGAAAAAAGAAACTCATACATACCATACCCCTCATCCCTCCCTCTCATTGGCCACTAGTATCTCCATCTACCTAATTTATTACTTTTTTTGGGGGGGGTGGGTGGTTGGGTGATGAATGGTCAGGAAATTGAACTACCCAATTTATTCTAACTTTTGTCCCCCTATTATTTGTTTATTTTTTACTCATCTGTCCATACTCTAGTTAAAAGGAGCATTTCTGATGCTTCTGATTGTGAAGGTTTTCACAATCACACAGTCACACTGTAAAAGCTATATCATTATACAATCACTTCAAGAAACAAGGCTACTGGAACACAGCTCTACAGTTCAGATATTTCCCTCCAGCCACTCCAATATACCATAAACTAAAAAGAGGATATCTATATAATGTGCAAGAATAATCTCTAGGATAACCTCTTGACTCTGTTTGAAATCTCTCAACCACTAACACTTTATTTTGTCTCATTTCTCTCTTCCCTCTTGTGGTCAAGGTTTTCTCAGCCCCTTGATGCCAGGTCCTGTCTCATCCCGGGATTTCTGTCCCACATTGCCAGAGAGGTTTACACCTCATAGTCATGTCCCACATAGAGCGGGAGGGCAGTGAGTTCACTTGCTGTGTTGGCTGAGAGAGAGAGGCCAGTCACATCTGAGCAACAAAAGGAGGTTCTCTGGGGGTGGCTCTTAGGCCTAATTTTAAGTAGGCTTAGTCTGTCTTTTGCAGAAATAAGTTTCATAGGAGTGAACCGCAAGATGGAGGGCCCAGACTATTGATTTGGTTGTCCCTACTGCTTGCTAGAATATCAGAAATTCTCCAAATGGAGAAGTTGAATATTACCCCCTTTCTCCCCATTCCGCCAAGGGGACTTAGCAAATATTTCTTTATTCACCTACAAACCTCTCTGGGATTTATTGGGGCATCACAATAACCTGGACAAACCAAGAAAATCTCATGCCCTATTGAAGATTTAATGTATTTATGGTGTTAACTAAACTGAGCATACAAATTAAATTAGCAAATGCACTACCCAAAACATAAATTTTGTACCCAATAAATATCTCTTCTTTATAGCCTCACACAGACGTTGAAGTTTTAAAACATGGATGATATCATCTTTACCCAGTCTTCTGATATACCTTAGTCCTATCCAGATCAGCTTCATTCATATCTCTACTCAACGTCTGATCACTTTTTCAAGTTTTTAAACAGTTCCTTTATGCGTAATGCTGACTTTCATAGCTTCAGGGCTCTGAGTCTCAGGTGTCACATAAATACCTGAAGTTTCTGGGAAAGACCATGTTATATACAAATAGCTCGGTATCTCAGAATTTAGAATTAACAGTTGCACGTCTTGAATATATGTGACTGCTATAAGAGCTTACAATCTAGGACCCTTTACAATAAGCCCCAACCTGATAACCCATGCTCTCAACTTTAGTTCACCAAATTTTTATATTATAGTTAGTCCATGTGATTTAGGCATGATGATGTTTGTCTTTTTGTTCTTGACATTTCATTCAACATACAGCTCTTAAGGTTCATTCATTTAGCTGCATGCCTCAAAACTTCATTCCTTCTTGTGGCCACTCAGTAGCCCATTCTTTAACACCATAGTTCCCCCTTCCTTTCCTCAGTAGTTGTACCCTTAGGCTACCTCCATTCATTGTGGATCATGAACACTGCCACCATAAACACCACTGTGCAAATGTCCATTCATGTCCCCACGCTCAGTTCCTCCAGGTATATACTGAGCAACCTGGTTTCAGGATCATATGGCAACCCCACTCTTAGCCTCCTGTGGAGCCACTGCCCTCCAAGAGGTTAGACCTCTCATTTCCCTACCGACAGTGCATAGGTACATCTCTCTCTCTCTCTCTGCATTCTCTTTAGCACTTGTTTCTCTCTGTTCATTTTTTTCTAGTTTTCTTTAACATTTTTTATTGTAAAATATAACATATATACAAAGCAAAGATGGAAAAAAGCAATATTTTGCAAAGCATACTCAATAAGTAGTTACAGAACAGAGTCCAGAGTTCGTCATGGACTCCTATTGCACCTTCTCAGATTTTTCCTTCGAGTTGCTCCAAGACACTGAAGGCTAGAAGGAATATTAATATTTATATTTGCTTGCCAAATCCTAATCTCTCTGTTATACCTCATCCTTCTCCTTTGATCCTTCTCTCAACCTATAGGTATCTTTGGGCAATGCCCATTCTGATTTTTTCATGTTGAGAAGGGGTGTCCACACTAAAGGATAGGGGATGTAATCAATTGATAATCTTGGAGAGGCTGATTCCTCCAGGTTTCAGGATTTATCTGACCTGGGAATCCTCTGGGACTTATAGGTTCCAGGAAAGCAAACTTGGTGCATAAAATCCTATAGAGTCTCAGTTTTAGCCCTACGTGTTCTCAAGAGTCAACAGGAGTACTTCTTTTGCTATTGATATTCAATTCTTCCATGCCTGTTTATTGAAATGACTATTCAGTCCCAGTTCAATGGATTTGGGGGCATACTAGCTTTTACACTGACATATATTTTCATTTCTTTAGGTTATATACCTAGGAGTAGAACTGGGATTTCCAGGTGAGATGATAATCCTCTGTTTAACTTTTTGAAGGACTGCCAGCCTGTTTCCAAAGTAGCTGCACCATTTTATATTCTCACAAGCAGTGTATGTAGGTTCCAATTTCTCTACATCTTTACCAACACTTGTTATTATATGTATTTTTTAAATGATTATTTTAGCCATTTTAGTGGGTGTGAGGTAGCATTTCATTGTGGTTTTGATTTGCATTTCCCTAATGACTAAGATGTTGAGCATCTTTGCATATGTTTATGAGCCATTCATATATCTTCTTTGGAGAAATACTTATTCAGATCCTCTGCCCATCTTTTATTGGTGAAACATGGTGTTGATTTCTGGCTCTTGCTTCGTGATCATCATGTGTCCTCAGGGAACTGTTTGCCATGGCTGGGTAAAGAAGGACAGGAAGCAATGAATATCCACTGGCTCTTAAAGTTTCCGCCCTGGAAGAACATAGATCACTTCCACTTAGATTTCAGTGGCAAGACAAATCACACAACCTTGCTTAATTTCAAGGGAACATGTGATCCTCCATGTGCCTTTCCTCAACAAAGGCCAATGAAGTTCAGGGTTTCTCTCTCCACTGGAAAGGCATGTGACAAACGTGGCGACATCTACTAGTTTCCTCTCCAGGCCTCTCGCGTCATGAAGCTCCCTGGCGGTGTTCTCCTACATCTCTCATCATTCTGTCATGGTTCTGAGGCTCTCTCCTTGTCCTCAAAAGGTTCTCTGTTCATTTTTAAAACCGTTTTATTCACATACCATAAATCCAGCCTAATTGTGTAAACATGCCTTTACCAGTAGCCTTGATTCTTGAAGACGACTGTATAACTATATACCTTTTACAATGTGACTGTGTGATTGTGAAAACCTTGTAGCTGAGGCTCCCTTTATCCAGGGTAGGTACAGATAAGTAAAAAACAAAACAGAACAAAAATAATTAAATAATGGGGGAGGGGGGAATAAGGGGTAAAAAAATGGTTGGATTGCAATACTAGTGGGCAATGAGAGGGAGGGTTAGGGGGAAAGGGATGCATGGATTTTTTCTTTTTACTTTTTATCTCTTCTTCTGGAGTGATGCAAATGTTCTAAAAATGATCATGGTGATGAATATACAACCATGTGATGATACTGTGAGCCACAGTTTGCATACTTTGGAAGGACTGTATGGTGTCGCAATTAAAAAATAAAAAATAAGTAAAAATTAAAAAAAAGTAAAGGATAATATGAAAATCAACTCAAAATGGATCAAAGACCTAAATATAAGAGCCAGAATTATAAAACTCCTAGAAGAAAACATAGGGATGCATCTGCAGGAGCTTATGCTAGGCAATGGCTTCTTAGACTTAACACCCAACGCACAAGCAGCAAAAGAAAAAAAAAGATAAATGGACCTTTTCAAAATTAAAAACTTTTGTACCACAAAGGAGTAAAATGACAACCTACACAATGAGAGAAAATATCTGGAAACCTCATACTGATAAAACTTTACTATCCAAAATATATAAATATATCCTTCAGTTTAACAACAAAAAGACAAATCATTCAATTTAAAAATAGGCAAAGAACTTGAACAGACGTCCCAAAGAAAGATATGCAAATGGCCAAAAAGCACATGAAAAGATGTTCAACATCATTAACCACCAGGGAAATGCAGATCAAAACAATGAGATACCATTTCACAAGCACAAAGATGGAAATTATTAAAAAATGGAAAGTTAGTATTGGAGAGGGTATATAGAAATAGGAACTCATTCCTTGTTGACAGGAAAATAAAATGGTGTTGCCATTGTGATAACAATTTGATGGTTCCTCAGAAAGCTAAGTATACAATTACTATATGAACTAGCAATCCAGTGTTCATAATATATTGCTATATAAAAATGAGAACTCAAAGCAGGGATACAAGAGTTAATGGAAGCTTTGGTGTGCCCAAAAAGGAAATGAAACATGAGTTGGTAGAGGTCAAGAGAGATATGAGAAAAAAACCCAATAATGATAGGAAGATTGCACTAGAAGAAGCACAGGGAACTAATAATATTGAAAGCATGTTAAGGAATACTGAGTGTAGAATTGAGAAAAGTAAGTAAAAGGAATAGGCCCTAAACAAAATTAAAAGATAAAAAAATTGGGGAATAAATTAAAGTTATGAAAGATGAATGTATTCATAATCAGTATCTTTTGAAGAAGAGTATGGCAAAATACACAAAATTTAATAATTCAAGAAACCTTTCAAGAAAAATGTAATAAAAACTTGAAGTTATAGTTTGAAAGGACACACTGCAGCCTTTGAAAAATAGTCATAGAATAAATAATGAGATATATCTTAATTAAGTTAGGGAATACCAAAGTCATTAAAAAAAAAAGTTATTTGGGCATCCAGGCCAAAAAAGACTTAAGAACAAGTCTGAGAATGTTTACAACCTGAAGACTACCATAATTCCATTACTCTACTGCTTGAATTTGATAATACTGTAAGCATTTTAATAATACCATTTCAATAATAGTACTACATCGTGTATTACTTATTTCATACAAAAAACCTTAGATAAAAATTATCATTACAGAAAATTAAAATGAATTTGTATAAAATGGTAAAATTTAAGTGATTTTTCAGGATTAAAAATTAAAAATTTTTAAAATCTGACTTCTTAATGTAAAATTTAACATTTAAGACTAGTTGAAACTCTATAGTAGAAATATAATTAAATTATCAGCATAAGTGATTTAAAAAATAAACAACAATGCCACAATTTTGGATAATGATAGTTACCCATAATATTTTTGTAAACTATAACTGGCAATGTCTTGGACAATCATAAAGTAAGATATTTTTCTTGGGGTGGGAAAGGTGATAGAACTTCTTAAAATAACTTATTAGAGGTTTATTTTTTTTAATCTTTTATTGATATATATTACATATTCATATACCATGTAATCATCCAAAGTGTACAATCAATGGTTTACAATAGCATCATATAGCTGTGCCTTTATCATTACAATCAACTTTTTTTTCTTTTTTGTGAAAAATGATATATATACAAAAAGCAATAGATTTCAAAGTACATAGCAATAATTACTTGTAGAACATACTTCAGAGTTTGGTGTGGGTTATAATTCCACAATTTCAGGTTTTTATTTCTAGCTGCTGTAAGATACTGGAGACCAAAAGAAATATCAGTATAATGATTCTGCACTGATGGTCATTTGTTAAACCCGACCTTCTTTGTATAACTTCACCATCAATGGTTAATGTTTCTCCCACTTTTTAGGGGTATCTGGGCTATTCCCATTCTAGCTTTTTCATGTTGGAAGGGGCTGTCAACAATATGGCACAGGGGAATGGAAATAGTTGATGCTCTGGAAAGGCTGGCGCCTCTCTACATCTCAACATTTATCTGGTCCAGGGACGCATCCTGAGGGTATAAGTTTTGGAGAGTTACCCTAGTGGACAGAACCTTTGTAGAATCTTATATATTGCCCTAAGTATTCTTTAGGATTAGCAGGAAAGTTTTGGGTTGGGGTTTGGCAAGTTATGGTGGGTAGCAATGTCTAACTAAAGCATGTGTAAGAGTAACCTCCAGGGTAGCTTCTCCACTCTAATTGAATTCTCCAGGCCACTGATAGCTTATTTATTACACTTTTCCCCCCCTTTTGGTCAGGATGGTGTTGTTGATCCTACGGTGTTAGGGCCAGGCTCATCTTTGGGAGCCATCTCCCATGCTGCCAGGGAGACTTCCATTCCTGGATGTCATGTCAAGAGGTTTATTATTAATATCCAATTCCACAAGCATTTCAACCTATAAATGTTTTATCATAAGACCCAAAAACAGCTTATCTAATTTTACAAATGAAGAAAGGAAAGCAAAGTTGAAGGAAACTAACTGCCCAAAGTTGCATAATGAATCAACAGAAAAGAAAGAGTATCACTTCTACTATGAATTTTTTGTTTGTCTCTTAACAGCTTTCGTCACAGCCTTGCACTCTTATATTATTTTTGGCTACTGAGTAACACTGATCTTAACCAGAGACCCGTAGTATCATGATGTAGCACAACAGTCATAATAAGAATGTTAAAAAGCTGTGGAGGAAAAAAATTACACTTAGGAAACATAACAGATGTGAATTTTATCAGTCAAAAGTTCTTATCTGCTGAGGCTCTGTATTTTGTTGAGCCTTGTATTAAAAAACAGACTGACAGTGAAATGGACAAAAAAAATACCTATCTTCAAAGAGGCAAAAATGCAGAAAATAGGCTAAACTCATAAAAAAAAGTTAAAAGCAAGCTAAATGAAATATTTTTATATATATATATTTTTTATTAATTAACGGAAAAAAGAAATTAACCCAACATTTAGAAATCATACCATTCTACATATGCAATCAGTAATTCTTAACATCATCACATAGATGCATGATCATCATTTCTTAGTACATTTGCATCGGTTTAGAAGAACTAGCAACACAACAGAAAAAGATATAGAATGTTAATATAGAGAAAAGAAATAAAAGTAATAATAATAGTAAAAAAAAAAACCTATAGCTCAGATGCAGCTTCATTCAGTGTTTTAACATGATTACTTTACAATTAGGTATTATTGTGCTGTCCATTTTTGAGTTTTTGTATCTAGTCCTGTTGCACAGTCTGTATCCCTGCAGCTCCAATTACCCATTATCTTACCCTGTTTCTAACTCCTGCTGGACTCTGTTACCAATGACATATTCCAATTTTATTCTCGAATGTCCATTCACATCAGTGGGACCATACAGTATTTGTCCTTTAGTTTTTGGCTAGACTCACTCAGCATAATGTTCTCTATGTCCATCCATGTTATTACATGCTTCATAAGTTTATCCTGTCTCAAAGCTGCATAATATTCCATCGTATGTATATACCACAGTTTGTTTAGCCACTCGTCTGTTGATGGACATTTTGGCTGTTTCCATCTCTTTGCAATTGTAAATAACGCTGCTATAAACATTGGTGTGCAAATGTCCGTTTGTGTCTTTGCCCTTAAGTCCTTTGAGTAGATACCCAGCAATGGTATTGCTGGGTCGTATGGCAATTCTATATTCAGCTTTTTGAGGAACCGCCAAACTGCCTTCCACAGTGGTTGCACCCTTTGACATTCCCACCAACAGTGGATAAGTGTGCCTCTTTCTCCGCATCCTCTCCAGCACTTGTCATTTTCTGTTTTGTTGATAATGGCCATTCTGGTGGGTGTGAGATGATATCTCATTGTGGTTTTGATTTGCATTTCTCTAATGGCCAGGGACATTGAGCATCTCTTCATGTGCCTTTTGGCCATTTGTATTTCCTCTTCTGATAGGTGTCTGTTCAAGTCTTTTTCCCATTTTGTAATTGGGTTGGCTGTCTTTTTGTTGTTGAGTTGAACAATCTCTTTATAAATTCTGGATACTAGACCTTTATCTGATATGTCATTTCCAAATATTGTCTCCCATTGTGTAGGCTGTCTTTCTACTTTTTTGATGAAGTTCTTTGATGCACAAAAGTGTTTAATTTTGAGGAGCTCCCATTTATTTATTTCCTTCTTCAGTGCTCTTGCTTTAGGTTTAAGGTCCATAAAACCGCCTCCAATTGTAAGTTTCATAAGATATCTCCCTACATTTTCCTCTAACTGTTTTATGGTCTTAGACCTAATGTTTAGATCTTTGATCCATTTTGAGTTAATTTTTGTATAGGGTGTGAGATATGGGTCTTCTTTCATTCTTTTGCATATGGATATCCAGTTCTCTAGGCACCATTTATTGAAGAGACTGCTCTGTCCCAGGTGAGTTGGCTTGACTGCCTTATCAAAGATCAAATGTCCATAGATGAGAGGGTCTATATCTGAGCACTCTATTCGATTCCATTGGTTGATATATCTATCTTTATGCCAATACCATGCTGTTTTGACCACTGTAGCTTCATAATATGCCTTAAAGTCAGGCAGCGTGAGACTTCCAGCTTCGTTTTTTTTCTTCAAGATGTTTTTAGCAATTCGGGGCACCTTGCCCTTCCAGATAAATTTGCTTATTCATTTTTCTATTTCTGAAAAATAAGTTGTTGGGATTTTGATTGGCATTGCATTGAATCTGTAAATCAATTTAGGTAGGATTGACATCTTAACTATATTTAGTCTTCCAATCCATGAACACGGTATGCCCTTCCATCTATTTAGGTCTTCTGTGATTTCTTTTAACAGCTTTTTGTAGTTTTCTTTATATAGGTTTTTTTGTCTCTTTAGTTAAATTTATTCCTAGGTATTTTATTCTTTTAGTTGCAATTGTAAATGGGATTCGTTTCTTGATTTCCCCCTCAGCTTGTTCATTACTAGTGTATAGAAGTGCTACAGATTTTTGAATGTTGATC
This sequence comes from Tamandua tetradactyla, assembly GCF_023851605.1. Lineage (NCBI taxonomy): Eukaryota > Metazoa > Chordata > Mammalia > Pilosa > Myrmecophagidae > Tamandua > Tamandua tetradactyla. The sequence continues at coordinate 18,601,175 of NC_135331.1, forward strand.
TTGTAACCTGCTACTTTGCTGTACTCATTTATTAGCTCTAGTAGTTTTGTTGTGGATATTTCCGGGTTTTCGACATATAGTATCATATCGTCTGCAAACAGTGATAGTTTTACTTCTTCCTTTCCAATTTTGATGCCTTGTATTTCTTTTTCTTGCCTAATTGCTCTGGCTAGAACTTCCAACACAATGTTGAATAATAGTGGTGATAATGGACATCCTTGTCTTGTTCCTGATCTTAGGGGGAAAGTTTTCAATTTTTCCCCATTGAGGATGATATTAGCTGTGGGTTTTTCATATATTCCCTCTATCATTTTAAGGAAGTTCCCTTGTATTCCTATCTGTTGAAGTGTTTTCAAGAGGAAAGGATGTTGAATCTTGTCAAATGCCTTCTCTGCATCAATTGAGATGATCATGTGATTTTTCTGCTTTGATTTGTTGATATGGTGTATTACATTAATTGATTTTCTCTTATTGAACCATCCTTGCATACCTGGGATGAATCCTACTTGGTCATGATGTATAATTCTTTTAATGTGTTATTGGATACAATTTGCTAGAATTTTATTGAGGATTTTTGCATCTATATTCATTAGAGAGATTGGTCTGTAGTTTTCTTTTTTTGTAATATCTTTGCCTGGTTTTGGTATGAGGGTGATGTTGGCGTCATAGAATGAATTAGGTAGCTTTCCCTCCACTTTGATTTTTTTGAAGAGTTTGAGGAGAGTTGGTACTAATTCTTTCTGGAATGTTTGGTAGAATTCACATGTTAAGCTGTAAATGAAATATTTTTAAAATGACAGCTTGAAACTGATAAATAGTCAACTAACTAGAGTTAATACTGAATCCTAATTGAAAGCTCAGACAGGCATTACAGAAGAAAGGTACTGATGGCTGTATTACATAGAAAAGGAAAAGTTATAACTTTGCCTAGGACTGGGACCCTCAAATAATTAAGAGTACTGTCAACAGTAACCCCACTATAAGACTGTATTAGGCACTTCAATAGTAGAAACAACTTCTTATGAAGAAATCAAACTGAAATAAATAATTATGGCTCTATCTTATTTTATGACTTTGCCCTTTTGCAACGCAATTGCTAAAGTTTTCTCCTTGCCATTCCTCTATTCCTGCCTGCCTTTCTCCAGGAGTAGTAAAATAAGTTACATTGCTATTGAAGAAATCAGAGCCTAAGAAGGAAGATCCAGGCCCTTTCCAGCTCACAAAATGTAAATATTTTAGCACTGCCATTTTAATTTTCTATATCTTCTAATCTATATATCTTCTAAAGCAGTAAAGGCATATTTGCCCAGGATTTCCTGAAATTAACATGTCAGGAAGTGTTCAATTTGCAAGAGGGTTAGGTTTCAAATGTTCACTTTCAAGTTAAGTATCTATAACTCCGAATATATTTTTATCCATACTCAATTATCTACAGAATTCAGGTTTTCAGATTAGTCCACAAAGAGCTTAACCATAATGCAAATTCAATACCTTATTTTTCACTTGAAAATACTTTTTGAAAGTACTACTAAAATATAACTAAACATATAAATCAGAAATATTTATTGAATAATAATTTTCAAACTATATATTGAATTAAGATAAAGTGTCTAAAAATGAGGTGGCAGGTGGGAAAGTAAGGATATTTTTATTTTTTTTTAGTTTTTACTTCTGGATTATTAAAGGCTTTAGAGACTGGTGATATTGGTTCTTTACTATTTCTAATTCCATTTAAAAACATAAGGCTCTTCTTTCACTCAATATACAATGTATCGTTAGCAATAAAACCACAAAACATCAATGTTGGAGAAAACCTCAGAGATCATATTCAATCTGATCATATTTTCACAATGGAGAAACAGACTCAGATAGATGAAATGGCTTGATACAAATTATCCAACCAATAAATTCTGGAAACTGAAAACCCATCCAAATTTTCAATCTATAATTTTTCATTATAAAAATGCTTACCAGCCATGATCAAGACCATGATTTTGCTCAGAAATAAAGTAAAAGAGAGACAATATATTTTATTATTTATTAGCATGATTTAGCAATACCTAGTAAAGTTGAGGATGTGTATACATTCCCAAGACTGCCACAAGGGCACATGGACATTCATTAAGGTATTATTTGTAATAGAAAAAAGTGAAAAGTAAACCTCCATCAATAAGGGAAAACAATATACAATGTAATGACAAAGAGTGGTTTAAATCAATGAGCTTGATCTAAATTTTATCAATATAGACAGAAACATAAAAAAAAAAGCAAGTTGAAGAATCATACGTAGGATATATTGAAATTCATGCAAATTGTAACATGGAAACACTACATATGGTTTATAAAAGCACATACAAAAGGACAAATGGGAACGGGAGAAATACACACTAACTTCAAGACAGTGGATTGATCTGGGTGCAAAGGAAAGAAGTGTGACTGAGAAGGGGGTGCCAAGGAGATTTTAGTGTTTCATTTCTTAAAAAAAATAACTTTAGGAGATAAATTCATAGATGGTAGTTATATTCTGCATGCTTGAAATATTTTGTTAATTTTCTTTTCAGAATGCCCTTCACTCCTCTGCCACATAGCTTTCAAAACTTAGCCAAGAGAGGAGGAAGACTCCTCTGAAAAGGCCACTCTGCCTCTGTCACCCCTCAACTCTGTACCCATGCTTCCATTATGGCACATGCCATTCTATAGTTATACCTGTCTGATTACTAGCCTTTCCCCCAACTAGCCCATGAGCTCCTGTGGGCCAGTACTGGCACTGTTATATTAATTTTTATATCCCTATCACTTTTATAGGTCCTGATAGAATAGATCTTTGACAGATAGATAATCAAGTATTTCAAGATACAGAAAAGCACAGACAAAATAAAACACTCACATACCTACCATTTACATTAAAAAAATCTTCGATAATTTAAAAAAATTATCAAATTTTGATTAGTTTACTGGAATCCTTTAAAAGAGGAAACATTTTGGAAAGAGTGAGAAAAGACAGTGCTGACAGAAACTTCAGAGCAGAGCTGACACAGACGCCAACACCTGGAGAACAGACACACAGATGTTTGGAGATACTTGGAGCCCAGCAGACGCCGTCGCCATGAGACATTAAGCAAGCCAGAACCAAGAGAGAGCCAAGGGAAGCCAAGAGATGACAGTGAACCCTGAAGAAGCAAAGTGAGGAACCTCCACAGGAACAGAGTATGAAGGCAACGAAGCCCAGGGGCAAGGGGCCAGCAGGTGCCACCCATGTGAATACCCAGTTGACAGAGGTGTTCCTGACCCATCGGCCTTTCTTGAGTGAAGGTAACCTAGTTCAGACAATTTTATAGGCTTAGAACTGTTTAAACTTGTAATTTATTAAATTCCCCTTCTAAAAGACGTTTCAGTTCTGGTATATCACGTTCCAGCAGCTTGCAAACTAACATAGTTACCAAGGATAAACAGAAACATAAAATACCAATAGGACAAGCAAATTTTTCTAAGTTTCCCAACTAGTATATATTTAAGATATGCTATAAGGTATTGACAGTCTTGAAACCTTTTTTTAAAAAAGTATACATAACAATGATTTTATAAATCCTTCAAATCCTCAATGGTGATAACTGGCAGTAAACATTATAACAACCATATTCTTTTTATGGTAATTCTTGGGAAAGTTTTGTCTGGTAATAAAAATATGTCTAAAATGTACTTTATGTAATTATTTATAATGTACTTGATTACAATTGCACAAAATATAATTTGAGAGATAATTCAAATTATAAATGAACTTGTGATTTAAACCAGAAAATTCAAATACATTAGCACAGAGTTTCCCTTCCTGTATTTTAGAGGTAGAGAACTCCAAGTTTGAATAAATTTAGGAAATGCTGCATACAGTAGACTCTTCTTGGATTCACAGCATATCTTATCATATTAAAGGCACTAAAAAGTCCCTCAGAAAAGAAACCAATCCAATTTTTTTCAAAATTATTTGATAAAAGACCTGCTTTTTCTATGGTGCATCTTCTTGCAAATATGATATATATTCAATGAACAGTTAAAAAATGTATAATTACTTTCTTAGGATAAATTTCTGTAAGGAGAATTGATGTGTCAAATTGTATGTAAAAATTAAAGGTACTTAAAATTGTTCTAATGTATGTTTTATATTATTAAAGATCAACATTTTTCTAGTTAATGATTATTTATAATCTCTTTTGATCATTGTGCCAGTTTGAATCTGTTGTGCACCCCAGAAAAGCCATGTCCTTTAATCCTCATTCAATATTGCTGTGTGGGAGTTTTTTTTAAATTTTTTATTAATTAAAAAAAATTACAAGAAACAAACACTCCCAACACATACACTCAGCAATTCACAATATCATCACATAGTTGCATATTCATCATCATGATCATTTCCCAGAACATTAGCATCAATTCAGAAAAAGAAATAAAAAGACAACAGGAAAATATAACAAACAGAAAAAAAAAATTTCTTTTACAGGCCTACCCCTTACTGATCCCTTTCATTGATCACTATCATTTCAAACTAAATCTATTTTAACATTTTTCCCCCTGTTATTTATTTTTATTCCATATGTTCCTCTCATCTGTTGACAAGGTAGATAAAAGGAGCATCAGACACAAGGTTTTCACAATCACACAGTCACATTGTGAAAGCTATATCATTATACAATCATCATCAAGAAGCATGGCTACTGGAACACAGCTCTACATTTTCAGGTAGTTCCCTCCAGCCTCTCCATTACATCTTGGGTAGCAAGGTGATATCTACTTAATGCATAAGAATAACCTCCAGGATAACCTCTCGACTCTGTTTGGAATCTCTCAGCCATTGACACTTTGTCTCATGTCACTCTTCCCCCTTTTGGTCGAGAAGGTTTTCTCAATCCCTTGATGCTGGGTCTCAGCTCATTCTAGAGTTTTTCTCAATCCCTTGATGCTGAATCTCAGCTCATTCTGGGATTTCTGTTGCATGCTGCCAGGAAGATCCTCTGTGGGAGCTTTTGATTATCCATGGAGATGTGACCCACCCAGTTATGGGTGGTAACTTTTGATTAGATGGTTTCCATGGAGATGCATTGGGTGAGGTTGCTAACTAGAGCCCTTTAAGAGGGAAACATTTTGGAAAAAGCTAGAGAACCCATGCAGCAAGAGACTTTTGGAGATGAAGAAGGAAAACATCCCTGGGGGGAGCTTCATGAAACAAGAAGCCCAGAGAGAAAGCTAGCAGTTCACCATGTGCCTTTCCCATTGAGAGAGAAACCCTGAACTTCACTGGCCTTCTTGAACCAAGGCATCTTTTCCTGGATGTTTTAGATCAGACATTTCTATAGCCTTGCTTTAATCTGGACATTTTCACAGCCTTAGAACATGTAAACTTGCGACTTAATAAATTCCCTTTTTAAAAAGCTGTTCCATTTCTGGTATATCGCATTCCAGCAGCTTGCAAACTACAACAATCATATATTTAGTAAAATATATAATCATAAGTCTACTGAAGTCTAGTGATCGTTAAAGGTTTATAATTTATTTATGTTTAAAAAAACAGGTTTACACAAATTATTTTAACTATCACTTCTTAAAGCTGATACTGCTAACACATGGAGAAAGCAAGAAGATGGATATTGGGAGTTCTGGGATACCCAGTGACAGTCCATCCTCTTTTCTCTTCTCGTTAAAATATACATTTTTTTGCCAAGTGGATGAGAGATGTTTTGGCATAACTCCAACAGTTAACAGCATTTTGCTGTCATTTCATACGTATCTTGTTTCTCATACTTGATTAACCTTTCTCCCTGTAAATTGTTGGAAGGGCCAGTAAGTTTATCACTTGTAGTCATGACTAACATTTTACAAAAATTATAATTAATAAAAATTATGATTGGTTTGGTACACACTGGCCAAATAAGCCAAACTGTAAGCTTATTGAGATAATGGCTAAGTTTTCTTATTTAAAAAAACAAAAATCAACTTCTGGTTAGCACAGTGCTTTATATATAGTAACTGCTTAAACTGTTGTTAAACTAAATTAAAGGGACTCAAACTTCTTGGGAGTTCTTGAGAAAACAGGCTTCTTAAACTGGGATATTTTAGAGTCAGAGTAGATGAATTGAAAATGAATCACACTGCTATTTATAATGATAATTACACATGGTTTGTAATAGAAAACACTTGAAAACAACTCAAATGCCCATCAAAAAGGAATGGGTACAATTACACACTTGACTGCTGTGAAGCTAATACAATGAGAGGGACATCCATAGGAAGGAGGTTCTAGAGTACTATTAAGTAACTAGTGTGATTACATTTTAAAATAATGTTAATAATATGAACAATGTTTGGAAAGATAAAGGAAAACTCTAGAAAAATGTGTCTCAAACTGTCTACAGGGACAACATATGTAGAAAGAAAAGTTGGCTGAATTGGCAGCTTCTATGATTGGGGATATCTACTTTCAGAATCGTGAATTACGATATTGTTTAAAAATTTAATAGAAGCAAGTATATTTTTAAAAGAAAACAAACATTTCTAACAATGAATAATTTGCCCTTGATCCACAATTAAATGCATGCTAGCTGAAACCAGGTTGGATTACAAGGTACTACAAAACAAAACATGTGAAATGCCAGGAAAAGCATTTTTCTACCATCATTCATATTTTTGCAAAGTAAATAATTTCTATTTTGTTGGTAGTTTCATTTATCTAACTGGTTGAGATGGCAATTCTGCTCTAAAAGGACTTTATAATATATCTTTAAAACTTTACAATGAATATATATTACAGTTATAATTTCTAAAAGAAAAAAATGTATCTATATAAAGAAAACTGGGTAGAAGAAGAGATACTACTAACAGGTGCATTAACCACAATAATCCAGGAATAAATTTAACAGAAATTATGTACAGGACATAGATAGAAAACATATATTAAACGATACTCAAAAATATAACAGAAATTTTGAATAAGTGGAAAGATATCTTTTTCTTTGATGAGACCTGATATTGAAACAGATAATATTTCTCCTTAAATTAATCTATATGCCACATGAAATCCTAATAGATTTCATTTTAAACTGCATGAACAGTTTGGCAAACATTTCTGCAAAGTTCCTGAAACATTTTAGACTTTATGAGCTATATAGTCTCTGTTGTCACTACTCAACTTTGTCATCTTGGCATGAAAGCAGCCATAGACCATACATAAATGGATGATCAGTTTATGTAAACAGATCAGTTTATGATCAGTTTAAGTTCTAATAAAACTTTGTAATAGACCCTGACATTTTATGTTCATATAATTTTCCAAGCCATGAAATTCTAGTCTTCTTTTATTTTTTTTCCCCCAACCATAAAAAAATGCAAAAGCCATTCTTAGTTTGCAGACTATGTAAGAACAGGCAGTGAGACAGATTTGGCCGGTAGGCCATAGTTTGCTAACTTCTGATGAGCAGCTAGAAGTAAAAACTTAAAATTGTGGGACTGTAACTCACACCAAACTCTGAAATCTGTTCTACAATTAATTATTGTGATATACTTTGAAATTTATTGCTTTGATGTACATATGTTATTTAAAGAGAAGGAGGAGATTAACAGAGAAGACAGGATTTAACAAATGAGTATGACTGTGAATCATTATATTGATATTTCTGTTGGCCTCCAGTATCTTGGAGCAGGTAGAACAAAAAAATGAAAAATCATGGAACTGTAATCCATACCAAACTTTAAAATCTGTTCTATATATCACCTTGTTAGTCAAGATGTAATGCAGAGGCTGAAGGGAACTGCCTGAAAATGTACAGCTGTGTTCCAGTAGCCATGTTTCTTGATGGTTGTATAATGATATAGCTTTCACAATGTGACTGTGCGATTGTGAAAACCTTGTGTCTGATGCTCCTTTTATCTACCTTATCAACAGATGAGCAAAACTTATGGAATAAAAATAAATAATAGGGGGAACAAATGTTAAAATAAATTTAGATTGAAATGCTAGTGATCAGTGAAAGGGAGGGGTAAGGGGTATGGTATGTATGAATTTTTTTCTGTTGTCTTTTTATTTCTTTTTCTGAATGATGTAAATGTTCTAAGAAATGATCATGATGATGAATATGCAACTATGTGATGATATTGTGAATTACTGATTATATATGTAGAAAGGAATGATCAAAAGTTAAGAACATTTGCATTTGTTTGTTATAGTTTTTTTTATATTTAAAAAAAACAAAAAACTTAATGAACTCTCTAAAGTAGGAAGAATCATCTTGACAGTGGATGTGTTTGGTGGACAAGGAATGTGAAGGAGTCTCAAAACCTATTTTCCTGATGTGTAATAATTTCCCAGAACGTGCAACTGATTCAAGATTTTCTGTACCTTTCACGATTTGTTAATATTGCATATACAGTGGACAAATTAATGGTAATACCTTTTTTCTATAATCTCCTTTGTGATGTCTCTCTCTTACCTTAATCATCACTGTCAGAGGTTTGTCTTCTCAACCAGTTTACAATTCTGTAGATGATCTTCGTTTTTAATTTTGTTAATTTATTAAAGAGAGGATTATTCTAATAAATGCATTTAATGACAAAAAAAATCTGTTCTATAACTAATTGCTAAAATGTACTTGGAAATTTATTGCTTTTTTGTATATATGTTATATTTCACAATAAAAGAATTTTTTTTAAATTCTAAAACTATAGCAGCATTGAGATCTGGCACTGGAACAGACAGAAAGATCAAGAATGGGGGCCCCCCAAGCAGAACCAAATACATATGGGTACCCAACATATGATATAGGTGGCATTTCAAATACGGATGACTGACTGGTCATTCAAAGAAAAGGTGAAATCCTGCCCCATTCTTTACACAAAAATAATTCAGATTTTTACATAGAAAAAAATTACAACCATTAAACCACCAAAGATTTGAATGAGGATTTTTACCATCTCACTCTAAAAAGCCTGTTTTAAGCATGATGCAAAATGCAGAAACTATGAAAGAAACATCACTTTTGCCACAAAGTTGTATAGCTCCAGGTCAATGTTAAAAAGGAAAGCTCAGGATGACGCCTATGCAGGAGGCATAGAGAAGAACCTGTCCAGATCGGAGCAGGAAAACAAAGAGGTGCTATCAGGAGGTCTTCAAGAAAAAGATGAAAACGATTATTTACTTGGTTTATCTGAAAATATTTATAGGATCTATTGAAGATATTTATAACTCTGGTATACAATGTGGGAATGAATTAATACAAATCAACAAAAGAAAAATGAGGCAATTACTAACTCTAGGGAAAACAAAATATACAGAGAAAAATTTAATCACAGTACAGTACACTAAAAATTATAGCTGTGAATAATATACACAGTCATAATAATGTAAGTATTATCTATTGAGCCAAACAAAACTTATGATACATAAGGAAGATGAGAGTAAAAGCGTATATATGCATGTATAAGAAAGCTAAATTCTTACCTTTTATCTAAAACTGAAATATTAAGAAATAGTAGTACAAATACGTTGTTTAGAAATATGGAGGGGAAAAAACAGAAAACATCTATCAAACTTTAAAGTAGTTTTCTCTGGGAAGCAGGAATTGGAAATGGAAGTAAAGATGTGAGACAGGAGACAGATGTTTTCATTATAAGTCTTAAATAAATTTTTAACTTTTTAAATCATGTAAATGTAAGTTGAGAAAAATAAAATCATAAAAATTAATGCCTTTTTGGCATAATACACTATTAAAAGGCTGAAAAACAGCCAATGGTGAAAGATATTTGCCTATAATACAAAGACTTATCATACAGACTATATAAAGAACACCTGCAAATCAAAAAGAAAAAGTTTAAAAAAGTATTATAATGGGCAAAAGAGATGAACAATTTATAGAGTTATAAATGGCTAATGAACATGTGAAAGAACTTCAACCACAGTAATAATCAAGAAACATAAATGAAATGAGATCTTTTCATTTCCTACCAGTGTGGCAAGGTGTTCGAGAGGATATGGGAAAAATAAACATTATTATATCCCATAGGTAGGTGTGCAAATCAGAATAATACAACTTTATTGGTGGTCAATCTAGCACTATCAAATTTTAAAATAGAGATACCTTTTCATCTAGTAATTCCATGTCTAGGAATTTATTCTGTTGAAATATACATGTGGAGAAAGGTATAAGAATGTTCAATATAACAAAGTAATGCAAACAATTTTTACTTTCAGCAAGGTTGATTAAATTATGGTACAATAGCATAGCGGTTAAAATATGAGATAAGTCTATATGTACGGATCTTACATAAATTTATTAAGCGAAAAAAACATATCGCAGAACAGTACATATAATAAAATCTCATTTTATTTAAGAAATGATATGCCTGACATTGTTTGAGGGTTTATGTACATCCACAGGAAAAAACCCAGAATAATATACACCAAATCACTAGCAATAGTAAACTACATTGGTGGTGTGACAGAGAAATTTTACTTTTGACTTTTCTGTGTCTTTTGCTTTATTATTTCTTTTCCTAAAAAGAAAAGAGTTCTGAATTAGAAAATATCAAAGATACATTCTTAAGGTATCCTGTGTCGTGTCAAGCTCAATGGATCAGTCTAAGATAATTTTAATAGCAACACCATTTGTAAGGCCTCTCTACACTAATTTGTTTTTATAATCATGTATATAATAATACCTAACTTATTCATTATGATAAAAAGTAACTTACATGTGTATTTCAATGGCACATTAGGCAATTTATTAGTTCAAGCTATAATCTTCATTCTACCTAGTTCTGTCAAAACCATTCAATGGTCTTTATTGTTGAAGTTTATGATAATAGTAATACATGTTCATGAGCCTCCGGTCGACAAAGAGGCGGTACTGTAGAGGGCCATACCCCCAAAGATTTTGTGAAATCTCGCAGAAAAAACTAACAAACTGGCAGAGCCATCTTTTCAAAAATTCAGAAAATAGTTAAAGGGTTGAGGTAACTGGGTGAGGGCTGAATCAAGAAAATGCAGTTTTAAATATGAAAGCAGGAGTCACTGAACAGGTCCTCATCCCACTAATCCCTGCCTTGGTCTGGGAGCTTTGTCTGACAAGCTGGCCTGCCATTTATCCCAGATACTTCTTTTTCTTCTTTTTCAGCTCTTTGTCTTCCCTCTCGCTCAGTTTGCCAGGAGCATAAGAAAAGGCCTGGGGAGCTGCTAGACCCTTCCTGCTGTGCTGCGATGGAGCTTATCCCCATGTGAGTGCCACCACTGCCCTGGGCCTCATCATCTCCTCTTCTCCTCTCCTGCCTCTTTGGCAAGAAGCAGATGTATATTTTGATGGCTGGATTGGATGCTGCTGGCAAGATGACCATTTTGTATAAACTGAAATTAGGGGAGACAGTCACCACTATCTTCTAATGTGGAAACAGTAGAGTATAAAAATATTTGTTTCATTATATGCGATGTTGGTAGTCAAGATAAAATTAGGCCTCTCTGAAAGCATTACATCCAAAATACCCAGGGTTATAATAGCAATGATCTTGGGAAAATTCAAGAAAGATCAGTAGAGCTTGAGAAAATATTTCAGGAAGATGAGCTATGAGATGCAGAGCTGCTGCTTTTTTGCAAATAAACAGAACTTGCCAAATGCTATGGCCGTCAATGAAATGACAGATAAATTAGGTCTTTAGTCCCTTTGTAACAGAACATGGTATGTTCAAGACACTTGTGCTACATAAGGTCTGGTCTGTATAAGGGACTTAAATGGCTGTCAAATGAGCTTTCACAATGTTAAATGAAACTGAATATTTCACCAAGGACATGCTTGATAGAATTGGTGTAGGCTTGTCAAAACAAAATTAGTTTGCATTTTGGTTATTTAAACAGTACCTGGGACTGGTTTGGGCAGAATATTACATCACTTAGGCTTATTTTCCGCCAATTACTGTTTACCAAGAGTAAAGTTGATTTTTAGCAATATGTTTGGTTTTAAAGAAATTCTCCTTAATATTGGAAAAAAGTCATCAATTTTACTTCCCTTAAGACTAAATGCCTAGACATAATATTTGTGACACCTTTAAATACATTATGAATGTCTTTTGAGCCCAGAACAAATAATGTTTTAAAGTAACCCCTTGTTGCTTTACTGATATCTTTATCATTCCTGGGACAGTCCGCTGATTTTAAAATGTAGCATTCTATCTGTATTATTTCTCTTCTTTGCCAACAAGATTTTCTAACACTGCTTGTGTCAGCCAAGAAAAATGCTCCAAAACACTATTCAGATCTCTTGCCCTGAGGGACCTTTTTTCCCTCCCATTATTGATCCTTGGCTGCTATCAGCCAAACTTACTTTGGTGTGGTTTGGAATTGACAGTTAGTCAGTTTAGTGTTGCTTGCAAAGAGTCCATATTAAGATGGTTTTTAATACTCAGCAGATTGTCTTTCTCTATATTGTATCTTTTTTATGTTGCCTGTTGCTTTTGGTATGAGCTTCATTATCCAGTATATGGTAGTTCTACTGATTTTTATTGCTTATAGGTGAACATATCTTAAAAAGTTTTTGGAAAACTCATTAAATTCAATAAAAAAGTTTCTTCATAATCCATTTGGAATTACTCCTAATAAAATATGTAAAAAAAAAAAAAAAAGGAGAGAAAAACTTGTGGAGTCCTTGCTGTACCCTCCTCCGCCCCCTTCCCCAAAGGGCATGGAGCCAGCCTGCATTCCAACTGTGAGTCCCTGACCCTGTTCCAGAGGGAGGAGCATAACCACTATGCACATACTGAGGTGGCTGTATGTTGGTGCTAACCTATTGGGTGGCAGCCTGAAAAACTGAACAGGAAACTCCTCAAGCTCAACTTCCCAGAACTTGCCCTGCAGGTAGAAGTAGCTTGCTGGCAGAAAAGGCCGTGCAATAAACAATTAACTCAAAGTGACCTAGGGTAAAGAATTACATGCTTTAAGTCATAAAATAAAGCACCAGGAAAGGGGTCAAAGTTTATTTTATAGAGAGTAAAGGGACATTCCAATTCCTATGAGTGGGAGAATTCTTATAGCCATGAACAAGTAAAAGTCCAGAACCAGAAAAAAAGCTCAGAAAAGATGGTGAGAACCACCTACATTTTGCATTCACCTTGGGCTAATCTTTTTGATAGGAGGGCTAAACTCTGAAGGAGCGCACCAGCCAATGCTGAGCCAACTGGCAAAAACTGTAAAAGGTGGGGTTTTGGGGGGGCTATGGTTTATTCAGTTTGTGTAAGTTTCTGGCACTCAAGGAAATCTGGCATATAACTTAAGAAATGGACAGTATGTGGACTAAATCCCAGAGTTAACACTTAAAAATATCAAAAAGTACAGTGTGCAGGAGATTCAGAGAGAGCAGAATGAGAAGCCACAAGAAGCAGAGAGTCCACCAGCCAGCAATCTTTGGGGATGAAGAAGGAAAATGTCTTCCGGGGAGCTTTATGAAACAGGAAGCCAGGAGAAGAAGCTAGCAGATGACGATACCATGTTCGCCATGTGCCCTTCCAGCTGAGAGAGAAGCCCTGACTGTGTCTGCCACATGCCTTCTCACTTGAGAGAGAGACCCGGAACTTCATCGGCCTTCTTGAATCAAGGGGACTTCCGGAGAAGATGGCGGCTTAGTAAGATGCGCGGGTCTTAGTTCCTCCTTCAGAACATCTACTAAAGAAACAGAAAAGGTACAGAACAGCTCCCGGAGCCACGACAGAGACCAAAAAGACAGTGTACTCCATTCTGGAATGGCTGAAAGGGCTGGGAGAATCCGCTGTGGTGAGATCCCCGAGGGGCGCGCGCTTCCCCGGGCCGTGGCGGCTGGCGGCCGGAGCCCCTCCCTCCCTCCTTCCCAGGACGGCTGTGGGAGATTTGGACAGGTGGTCCCCTCAAGCCGCGGTGGCCGGCGCCCCCCCCCACGTGTGGATTCCCGGGGCGGCTGGGAGATTTGGAGCGGCACTCCCCCAAGCCACTTGGGCTGGCGACGCTCCCCCACAGCGAGAGTCTTCCAAAGTTAAAGGAGCCACAGCATCTTTTACTGGTGGGACCCGCAGACAGAGGAGCACCACATACTGGGCAGGATAAGAAAAACAGAGCCCAGAGATTTCACAGGAAAATCTTTCAACCTGCTGGGTCCCACACCCAGGGAAATCTGATTAAATGCGCAGACGCCAGCAAAAAATAATGGATCATGCCAGGAAAATTGAAGATATGGCTCAGTCAAAGGAACAAACCAATAGTTCAAATGAGAAACAGGAGCTGAGACAACTAATTCTGAATATACGAACAGAAATGGAAAACCTCTTCAAAAACCAAATCAATAAATTGAGGGAGGACATGAAGAAGACATGGGTTGAACAAAAAGAAGAAATAGAAAGTCTGAAAAAACAAATCACAGAACTTATGGGATTGAAGGACAAAGTAGAAAAGATGGAAAAAACAATGGATACTTACAATGGTAGATTTAAAGAGACAGAGGCTAGAATTAGTGAACTGGAGGATGGAACATCTGAATTCCAAAAAGAAACAGAAACTATAGGGAAAAGAATGGAAAAACTTGAGTAGGGGATCAGGGAACTGAATGACAATATGAAGTGCACAAATATACGTGTTGTGGGTGTCCCAGAAGGAGAAGAGAAGGGAAAAGGAGGAGAAAAACTAATGGAAGAAATTATCACTGAAAATTTCCCAACTCTTATGAAAGACCTAAAATTACAGATCCAAGAAGTGCAGCGCACCCCAAAGAGAATAGACCCAAATAGGCGTTCTCCAAGACACTTACTAGTTAGAATGTCAGAGGTCAAAGAGAAAGAGAGGATCTTGAAAGCAGCCAGAGAAAAACAAACCATCACATACAAGGGAAACCCAATAAGCCTATGTGTAGATTTCTCAGCAGAAACCATGGAAGCTAGAAGACAGTGGGATGATATATTTAAATTACTAAAAGAGAAAAACTGCCAACCAAGACTTCTATATCCAGCAAAACTGTCCTTCAAAAATGAGGGAGAAATCAAAACATTTTCAGACAAAAAGTCACTGAGAGAATTTGTGACCAAGAGACCAGCTCTGCAAGAAATGCTAAAGGGAGCACTAGAGTCAGATACGAAAAGACAGAAGAGAGAGGCACGGAGAAGAGTGTAGAAAGAAGGAAAATCAGATATGATATATATAATACAAAAGGCAAAATGGTACAGGAAAATATTATCCAAACAGTAATAACACTAAATGTCAATGGACTGAATTCCCCAATCAAAAGACATAGACTGGCAGAATGGATTAAAAAACAGGATCCTACTATATGCTGTCTACAGGAAACACATCTTAGACCCAAAGATAAACATAGGTTGAAAGTGAAAGGTTGGGAAAAGATATTTCATGCAAATAACAACCAGAAAAGAGCAAGAGTAGCTATACTAATATCCAACAAATTAGACTTCAAATGTAAAACAGTTAAAAGAGACAAAGAAGGACACTATCTACTAATAAAAGGAACAATTAAACAAGAAGACATAACAATCATAAATATTTATGCACTGAACCAGAATGCCCCAAAATACATGAGGAATACACTGCAATCACTGAAAAGGGAAATAGACACATATACCATAATAGTTGGAGACTTCAATTCCCCACTCTCATCAATGGACAGAACATCTAGACAGAGGATCAATAAAGAAACAGAGAATTTGAATATTACAATAAATGAGCTAGACTTAACAGACATTTATAGGACATTACATCCCACAATAGCACGATACACCTTTTTCTCAAGTGCTCATGGATCATTCTCAAAGACAGACCATATGCTGGGTCACAAAGCAAGTCTTAACAAATTCAAAAAGATTGAAATCATACATAACACTTTCTCGGATCATAAAGGAATGAAGTTGGAAATCAATAATAGGCAGAGTGCCAGAAAATTCACAAATACGTGCAGGCTCAACAACACACTCTTAAACAACCAGTGGGTCAAGGAAGAAATTGCAAGAGAAATTAGCAAATATCTCAAGGCAAATGAAAATGAAACACAACATATCAAAATCTATGGGACGCAGCAAAGGCAGTGCTAAGGGGGAAATTTATTGCCCTAAATGCCTATATCAGAAAAGAAGAAAGGCAAAAATGCAGGAATTAACTGTCCACTTGGAAGAACTGGAGAAAGAACAGCAAACTAACCCCAAGCAAGCAAAAGATTAGAGCAGAAATAAATGAAATTGAAAACATGAAAACAATAGAGAAAATCAATAAGACCAGAAGTTGGTTCTATGAGAAAATCAATAAGATTGATGGGCCCTTAGCAAGATTGACAAAAAGAAGAAGAGAGAGGACGCAAATAAATAAGATCAGAAATGGAAGAGGAGACATAACCACTGACTTCACAGAAATCAAGGAGGTAATAACAGGATACTATGAACAACTTTACGCTAATAAATACAACAATGTAAATGAAATGGATGGGTTCCTGGAAAGGCATGAACAACCAACTTTGACTCAAGAAGAAATAGATGACCTCAACAAACCAATCACAAGTAAAGAAATTGAATCAGTCATTCAAAAGCTTCCCAAAAAGAAAAGTCCAGGACCAGACGGCTTCACATGTGAATTCTACCAAACATTCCAGAAAGAATTAGTACCAACTCTCCTCAAACTCTTCAAAAAAATCGAACTGGAGGGAAAGCTACCTAATTCATTCTACGAAGCCAACATCACCCTCATACCAAAACCAGGCAAAGATATTACAAAAAAAGAAAACTACAGACCAATCTCTCTAATGAATATAGATGCAAAAATCCTCAACAAAATTCTAGCAAATCGAATCCAGCAACACATTAAAAGAATTATACATCATGACCAAGTGGGATTCATCCCAGGTATGAAAGGATGGTTCAACATAAGAAAATCAATTAATGTAATACACCATATCAACAAATCAAAGCAGAAAAATCACATGATCATCTCAATTGATCCAGAGAAGGCATCTGACAAGATTCAACATGCTTTCCTCTTGAAAGCACTTCAAAAGATAGGAATACAAGGGAACTTCCTTAAAATGATAGAGGGAATATATGAAAAAACCCACAGCTAATATCATCCTCAATGGGGAAAAATTGAAAACTTTCCCCCTAAGATCAGGAACAAGACAAGGATGTCCATTATCACCGCTATTATTCAACATCGTGTTGGAGGTTCTAGCCAGAGCAATTAGACAAGAAAAAGAAATACAAGGAATCAAAATTGGAAAGGAAGAAGTAAAACTATCACTGTTTGCAAATGATATGATACCATACGTTGAAAACCCGGAAATATCCACAACAAAACTACTAGAGCTAATAAATGAGTACAGCAAAGTAGCAGGTTACAAGATCAACATTCAAAAATCTGTAGCATTTCTATACACTAGCAATGAACAAGTTGAGGGGAAATCAAGAAACGAATTCCATTTACAATTGCAACTAAAAGAATAAAATACCTAGGAATAAATTTAACTAAAGAGACAAAAAACCTATACAAAGAAAACTACAAAAAACTGTTAAAAGAAATCACAGAAGACCTAAATAGATGGAAGGGCATACCGTGTTCATGGACTGGAAGACAAAATATAGTTAAGATGTCAATCCTACCTAAATTGATTTACAGATTCAATGCAATGCCAATCAAAATCCCAACAACTTATTTTTCAGAAATAGAAAAATGAATAAGCAAATTTATCTGGAAGGGCAGGGTGCCCCGAATTGCTAAAAGTATCTTGAGGAAAAAAAACGAAGCTGGAGGTCTCACGCTCCAGACTTTAAGGCATATTATGAAGCCACAGTGGTCAAAACAGCATGGTATTGGCATAAAGATAGATATATTGACCAATGGAATCAAACAGAGTGCTCAGATATAGACCCTCTCATCTATGGACAACTGATTTTTGATAAGGCAGTCAAGCCAAGTCACCTGGGACAGAACAGTCTCTTCAATAAATGGTGCCTAGAGAACTGGATATCCATATGCAAAAGAATGAAAGAGGACCCGTATCTCACACCCTATACAAAAGTTAACTCAAAATGGATCAAAGATCTAAACATTAGGTCTAAGACCATAAAACAGTTAGAGGAAAATGTAGGGAGATATCTTATGAATCTTACAATTGGAGGCGGTTTTATGGACCTTAAACCTAAAGCAAGAGCACTGAAGAAAGAAATAAATAAATGGGAGCTCCTCAAAATTAAACACTTTTGTGCATCAAAGAACTTCATCAAGAAAACAGAAAGACAGCCTACACAATGGGAGACAATATTTGGAAATGACATATCAGATGAAGGTCTAGTATCCAGAATTTATAAAGAGATTGTTCAACTCAACAACAAAAAGACAGCCAACCCAATTACAAAATGGGAAAAAGACTTGAACAGACACCTATCAGAAGAGGAAATACAAATGGCCAAAAGGCACATGAAGAGATGCTCAATGTCCCTGGCCATTAGAGAAATGCAAATCAAAACCACAATGAGATATCATCTCACACCCACCAGAATGGCCATTATCAACAAAACAGAAAATGACAAGTGCTGGAGAGGATGCGGAGAAAGAGGCACACTTAGCCACTGTTGGTGGGAATGTCAAATGGTGCAACCACTGTGGAAGGCAGTTTGGCGGTTCCTAAAAAAACTGAATATAGAATTGCCATACGACCCAGCAATACCATTGCTGGGTATCTACTCAAAGGACTTAAGGGCAAAGACACAAACGGACATTTGCACACCAATGTTTATGGCAGCATTATTTACAATTGCAAAGAGATGGAAACAGCCAAAATGTCCATCAACAGACGAGTGGCTAAACAAACTGTGGTATATACATACGATGGAATATTATGCAGCTTTAAGACAGGATAAACTTATGAAGCATGTAATAACATGGATGGACCTAGAGAACATTATGCTGAGTGAGACTAGCCAAAAACTAAAAGACAAATACTGTATGGTCCCACTGATGTGAACCAACATTAGATAATAAACTTGGAATATGTCATTGGTAACAGAGACCATCAGGAGTTAGAAACAGGGTAAGATAATGGGTAATTGGAGCTGAAGGGATACAGACTGCGCAACAGGACTAGATACAAAAACTCAAAAATGGACAGCACAATACTACCTAAATTGTAATGTAATTATGTTAAAACACTGAATGAAGCTGCATCTGAGCTATAGTTGTTTTTTTTTTTGTTTGTTTGTGTTTTTTTCTTTTTCCTTTTTTTCTTTTTTATATATTTTTTTATTTTTATTATTATTTTTATTTTTTTCTCTATATTATCATTCTATATCTTTTTCTGTTGTTTTGCTAGTTCTTTTCCTAAATCGATGCAAATGTACTAAGAAATGATGATCATACATCTATGTGATGATATTAAGAATTACTGATTGCATATGTAGAATGGGATGATTTCTAAATGTTGTGTTAGTTAATTTTTTTTAATTAATAAAAAAACAAAACAACAACAACAACAACAAAAAGTACAGTGTGCAAAAGATCACAAGACAAAGAAAGAAAGGGAAACAACAGCCCAACCAAAGGAACAAGATATAAAGAACCAATGAAGATGGGGCTTTGGACATACTGGAAAAAGACTTCAAAAGAAGGATCCTCAATATGTGCTAGGAGATAAAGGAAAACAATGAGAAAGAACAAAAGGATATTAGTAAAACAATGAAAGAACACTATAAGAATCTCAAAGACAGAAATTATAAAAAGGAACCAAAACAGGAATGGTGGAATTGAAGACCACAATAACTAAAATGAAACTTCCTGATAAGTTTTAACAGCAGACTGGATCTGAGAAAAGAAATAATCAGTGAACTTGAAGACAAGGCAATTAAATGGTTCCGGCTGAAGAGCACAAAGAAAAAATTTTAAAAGTGAACAAGGCCAAAGAGTCCTGCGGGATACCATCAAGCATGCCAATATATGCATTATGAACGTCCCAGAATGCAAAGAAAGAGAGAATGGGGCAGAAGGACTATTCAAAAAAATAAGGGCAGAAATTTTCCTAAATTTAATGAGAGAAATGAAAATGCTCAAGAAGTCCAACGAACCCCAAACAGGGTGAAAATCATGCTCAGACACAAAGCTGTCAAACTGTCAAATGCCAAGGACAAGGAGAAATTTCTGAAAGCTGCAAGAGAAAAGCAACATGTTATGTACAAGGGCATCCCAGTAAAATTAAGCTGCAATTTCTCATCAGAAACCATGGAGGCGAGAAGGCAAAGGGATGAAACATTTAAAGTGCTGAAAGAAAACAATTTGCAGCCAAGAATATTATATCTGCTGAGAATGTCTTTCAAAAATGAGGGAAATTCCTGGGTAAACAAACCTGAGCAAGTTTGTAACTGTGCTGCTTTGAAAGTGTTGTGTACCCCCCAAAAATCATGTCCTTTAATCTTGATTCAATATTGTAAGGTGGACTCTTTGATTAGCATGTTTCCATGGAGATTGACCCATTCAACTGTGGGTTTTTTTTCATTATATTATGTTAATGGAGATGGGGCACACCCAACTGTGGGTGTTGTCTTTGATTAGATGGAGATGTGAGTCCGCTCATTCAAAGTGCATATTGATTAGTTTACTGGAATCCTTAAAAGGGGAAACATTTTGGAGAAAATATAGTTGCTTCAGAGCCGACAGAGATGCAAACATTTGAAGATGCTTGAACTGTTGACAGAGAGAACAGATGCCTAGACACAGACATCTGGAGATGCAGAGCCCAGTAGACATCGCCATGTGCCTTCCCATGAGAAGCTTGGCAAGCCAGAACCCAAACTTGTGTCCCAGAGAAGCTAAATGAGGGTCCACAAGACACTTAGAGAAGAAACCATTGACATCATCAGCTGGAAGCAACTGACCCAGCAACAAGGACCACCAGATGCCGGCCATGTGCCTTCTGCATCAGCCTACCTTGGGTCAAGGTATCTCTTCTCTAGATACCTTAGTTTGGACATTTTTATGGCCTCAGATATGTAAACTTGTAACTTAATAAATTCTGTTTTTAAAAGCCATTCCATTTCTGGTATATTGCATTCTGGCAGTATTAGCAAACCAAAACAGTAACCTTAGACCTGTCCTACAAGCAGTGCTAAAGGGAGTCCTTCAGACTAAAAGGAAAGGACACAAGGCAGGGGATTGAAGTGGTGTAAAGAAACAAAGATCTGTGGTAAAAAGTACCTATGCTGGTACTACAGTCCTGTACTTTTTGGAATATAACTTCACTTTCTAATTCATACAACTTCTAAAGTGCAAATGCATAAAAAGTAATGATAAATCTAGGATTTTGGTCATATGATGTACAGAGATATAATTTGTAGCAAACAACAAAAAGGAGGTGGGACATAGGGGTACAGGAACACTGTATGTACATATAATCGAAGTTAAGATGGTATCAAACCAAATGTGATTGTCACACATTTAGGATGTTAAATTTAAGCCTCAGTGTAACCACAAAGAAAACATATAAGAAATACATAAAGAAAGAAATAAGAGGGGACTCAAACTTGTACCCAGCTCAAAAAAAAAAAAAAGCAACAACTAAATATAGAAGAATAATGGGGGCATAATAGAAGAATTGAAGGACAAAAATAGTATAAGACTTACAAAGGCCAAATAGCAAACTGGCAGAAGAAAGTCTTGTAAGAGTAGTTACCTTAAATGTAAGTAAATAAAACTTTGCAGTCAAAAGGCAGAGACTGGAAGAATGGATAAAAAAGCATAACCTGACTATAAGTTATTTACAAGAGACACCTTAAATTCAGTGATGCAAGTAGGTTGAAAGTGAAAGAATGGGAAGAATATATACCATGCAATAGTAACCAAAATTCCTGAAAAATCCATAATAAAATTAGTACAGTTAATAAATTCAACAAAATGGTGGGATACAAGATCAATGCATAAAAATCAGTAATGTTTCTATATACAAGTAAGGAACAAACTGAAAAAGAAATAAAGAAAAAAATTCCATTTACAACAACAAGCCAAAGAATCAAATATCTAGGAATAAATTCAGCTTTTACACACAGAGAACTACTAAACATTGCTAAAAGAAATCAAAGACCTAAATAAATGGAAGGACATTCTACGCTCATGGATATGAAGATGAAATAAAAATAAGTCAAGTCTATCCAGAGTGTCTTACAGATTCAACAGAATCCCAGTCAAAATTCCAACAGCCTTCTTTGCAGAAATCTAAAAGCCAACCCACAGATCTATATGGAAGGGTAAGGCCCCCAGAATAGCCAAAACCATCTGAAAAAGTTGGATGACTCACACTTTCTGATTTTAAAACTTATTACAAAGATAAAGTAATAAAAAAGAATGGTACTAGAACAAGGGCAGACATACAGACCAATGATATCAAACTGATAGCTCAAAAATAAACCCTCACATCTAAGACCAGTTGATTTTTGACAAGTCCACATGGGGAAAAAACAGTTTCTTCAATAAATGGTGCTGGGTAAAATGGATATACGTGGAAAAGAATGACGATGGACCCCTTACTTCACACCTTATACAATAACTCAAAATGAATCAAAGACTTACATATAAGAAATATAACTATAAAACTCCTAGAAGGTAACATTGGGAGGCATCTTTAGAACTTTGTGTCAGGCTGACTGACATCCAAAGCATAAGCAACAAAAGAAAAACTAAACAAACGAGACAATCAAAATTAAAAACTTTTATGCAAAGGACTTCATCATGAAAGTAAAAATACCACCTACAAGATGGGAGAAGATATCTGGAAACCACACATTCAGTAATGGTTTAATGTTTGGGATATATAAAAAACAGCTCAACAACAAAAAGACAAACAACTTAATTTTAAAATGTGCAAGAGCCTTGAATAAACATTTTGCCAAAGAAGATATATAAATGGCCAAAAAAGCACATGAAAAGAAGATGCTCAACATCATTAGCCATTAGGGAAATGTAAATCAAAACCACAATGAGATAACCATTTCACACTCACTGGAATGGTTATTATTTAAAAACAGAAAATAAGTGGTGAAGAGGATGTAGAGAAATAGGAATGTTTGTGCTCACTGCTGGAGTGAATGTAAATAGTACATCTGCTGTGGAAAACAGTTTACATTTTCTCAGAAAGCTAAGTATAGAATTACCATATGACCTGGAAATTCCATTTCTAGCTTTTACCAAAAATAATTTAAAGCGAGGACTGGAACAGATACCTGCACACCAAGCGGCATTACTCACAATTATCAAAAGACAAGCAACAAGAGAATGGATAAACAAAGTATAGATTATTCAGCCATAAAAAGGATGAAGTTCTGATACATACAACAACCCTGATGAACCTTGACGACACCATGTTGAATGAAATAAACTAAACACAAAAGGACAAATAGTGTATGATGTCATGGATATGAAATAATTAGAATAAGAAAATTCATTGAGTCACAAACTAGAATACAGTTTAGTTGGGAATGGAGTGGGTGTAGGGAATGAGGAGTTAATGCTTAACTCACACATAGTTTCTGACTGGAGTGACAGAACTGTTTTGGTAATGGAGGGTGGTGACAGTAGAACAAAACTGTGAATGTAATTAACACCAGTGAATTATATTTGAATATGATTAAAAGGGGGAAATTTTATGTTGTGTATGTATTTATATATTACCAGAATAAAAATTAACAAAAAACAACTACAGGATTGTACAGCACAGCGAATCCTAATGTAAACTATGAACTGCAACTAATAAGTTAACGGCACAATTACAATAATTTTCTTTCATCAATTTTAACAAAGCTTACAACTGATGCATACTGAATGATCCACACTATTGTAAAGTGTTAATAATAGGGAAAACTGTGTGTTTGAGGGGGGATATATTTTCCACTTGATTTTTATGTCAACCTACTCTCTTTAAAGGTAATCACTCTTAAGAAACTGTTACATATGGTTGAAATTTTTTTCTATAAACATTTATAAGGACCATCCCTGTTTTATTACACAAATAGAATCATACTATAATACTGCCCTGCAATCTGCTGATATACACTTGCACATATTGGCCTTAATAAATTACATGATTTCTGCAAAATATTCTTTAATAGTATTTCTTATTTAAAAGATACACAGGCTAATTTGGGATCACAGTGACAAAAAGCAAACAAGCAAAGCATTTAAGTCAATCCCTGCATAATAATAAAAACCACTACTGACTCTACCCTTTGACTATCTATGACATGCTTACTTTGTGTAGCTGTTTTATGTACATGATATTCATTAATTCTACAAGAATCCTAAGAGGTAGGTGTTATCATTGCAATTGTGCAGATAAGGAAGCTGAGGGTCTGAAAAAGTTAAGAATCAGGATTAGCCAAAATTCATTCTCGTAACTTTCTAATCACAGCAGAAAAGCACAGCATAAACAAATTTACCATTTGCTTATATAAGGTAAGCACATTTCCTGTGAAAGCAAAGCACTTTCATATGTTGAGAAACAATAATAGTGAAGGAACACATTAAAAAATTCATATAAATATTGCGTCCAAGCTATCTTGATTTTTTCCCCCAAAAGACTGAAATCTCTCCTTGTTAGATGAACAGTTAAACTGATTCAATACCAAGTTCTAGGAGACTGGTTCTTAAATTCAAGTTTTCTTTCTAAGAAAAGAACTTCTATAAAAATCCAAAAACATAATGTCACAAATACACCTCAGGATTACTGGCACTTAGACTTTTCATTTTATGTTTTCCTCTGTAAAGATCTACTTAGCAGCCACAAAACCTATCCTCCTCAATTCCCATTGCTAGATAAAAGTTTAAAGACTGCTGGGTCTCTAGACCAGATAAGTCTAAGATGAAGAGGGGTGAGCCTCTCTGAACATCAACTAGTTCTATTTCCTTATCCCATATTATCAACAGCCTCTTTCAACATGAAAAAGTTAGAATGGGCATAGCCCAAGTACCCCTAAAGAGTACAGAGAACATAGGGTTTAACAAATGAGTATGGCTACCAAATCACCATATGGATATTTCTTTTAGTCTTCAGTATCTTAGAGCAGCTAGAAGTAAAAACCTAAAATCGTGGAAGTGTAACGCAATGCAAACTCTGAAATCTGTTCTACAACTAATTGTTGTGATGTTCTTTTTAATTTATTGCTTTTTTTGTATATTATTTTTCACAAAAAAGAAAAATATATATTTATTCTAGGCTCCAGTGTTTTGGAGCAACTAGAAGGAAAAATCTGAAATAGTGAAATGGTAACCCATAACAAAATCTTAAATCTGTTCTGTAACTACTTGTTGACATGTACTTTGAAAATCATTGCTTTTTCTTTCTTTTCTTTGTATATCTGTAACATTTAACAATAAAAAAATATTTTTAAAAATGTGCACCTGGGGCGGGCCACAGTGGCTCAGCAGGCAGAGTTTTTGCCTGCCATGCCAGAGACCCAGGTTCGATTCCTGGTGCCTGCTCATGCAAAAAAAATTAAAAATAGGCCATCTGCTCTCTAGATTAATTTTAGACACACTTTACCCGAAAAGGTGTCACTATTATATAAAACTGCCCCAAAGTTGCACCTTTCCCAATTCTAATAGAACCTTTTAACTTTTTTCCAGAAAGCATATTCTATGTAGAAGGTAAGTTTTACTTTCTAAATTGGCCATTCTACCACACAGAGGTTTCAGGCAGAGCTCAGATTGCCACGTAATGTTCCCTCTTTCATGAATTTATTTGACAAATATTTATTGAGTTCCTCAAATGACTAGGATTTGTGTTAGGTACCAGGCAGAAATATGATAGACACAAACCCTACCATCAGGGAGCTTGCAGTATACAGAAAAAATACACCCTTAATTAATTTTATTCTCTACTCTCACTTATGAAGGATGGAGAACATGATCCTCTTCCCCATTCAAGCTCAAAGCTGACACTAAAGTACAGAAAACTATATCTTACTATTAAACAAAACAAAACAACTATTTCAGAAATTCACTTTAAGGGTAATGTTATGATAATTATTTCCTCTAGATAGATGAGCTGCAATTTTTTCTTCAAGGAGAACTGGAGATCTCTTACTTAAAAAACTATTTTGCCAGTTCCAAATTTCAAATGTAACAGAATAACTGAAGCCTTCCATTTGAACAGAGGTGTAGTGTTTATTCAAGATAACAAGGGGATAGTTCGGCATCAAAGGATTTATAATATTTTTTAAATTTGAAGAAATATGAAATTCAGTATATTTTTCCCTGTAATTTTATCCACATGTTCAGCAAATATTTACTATCTGTTACGTGCCTGGCTTCATGCCAGGTACCAAAGATGTAATCATGTACATGTTATGGTCTCTGTACTCAAGAAGATACTTCGTGAGATAGCAAGACTCAAACATGGGCAATATGAGAACAGTTTAAACACATAAAGGGCACCTAAACCAGGCTCTTGAGGAAAGGGGATAAGGGAATGTTAGGGAATCCATAAAGTATTTGAGGCAGAAAGCACTTAATGCAAAGACCCGGAAGCAAGACAGCATGACATTATTCATGACTAATAAACACACTGACAGATAACAGATGTGTGGACCTTGAGTCATTCTTTAAATGCTACGGTATATTTCCTGAAAGAAAAGGTTATGGTAGCCACTTCTACTAGGAATGGTGATCTGGTACGTGAAATCTGGATTATTTTCTCCAGAATTAACATGGGAACACACCAGGGTTTTATGTCCTGAAAGACTTGAATTTCAAAATGATTCAAATGAACTCTCCACATTTTAAAACCCAGCAAAGTGTCAAAAATCTGGTATCGTTTATCTTGGAGTATAAATAGGAAAGGTAAATCAGAGAAAAGGAAGATGATTTACTAAGATTAATGTTAAACTTTTGCCGGAACCATAAACAGCAAAAGGAATGTACTGTATAGCATGAGTCATTTTCTGTGCTTTCTATCCTTATGGGGGTTGGAGGAAGAGCAAGATTTTAAAATCCAGATATAAAACTTGCTATATTCTGTGACTTTGGCTTAAGCTAGGAAGAAGGTTATTTTCTCTGCCCTTTAAAAATGGGAAGTAGCATTCAATTAACAACTGCAGAACTAAATAAAAACCAAAACCAAAGGACACGAGAACACAAATATCCCCTAATTTCTCCTATTTCATATACAATCCATGATGATTTATCTGATATATGAAATGATACTGGGAAAACAATCAGGATTTGCATAAAGTGTCTCTATATATAGTTGCTTCTGCCACAGCTTAAAAATGGAACTCTTATGTGGTTGCCCAGAAATATAAGAAAAGCAAAAGGTTATTTGTCTTTTAACTTTCATGAATAATGCTAGAAAAGTGAATATATACTATCTATCTTTGCCATTAAGTTAGAATTCTGGGTCAACAACACACAGAAGAATAATTGGATATCATCAATATTTGTGGGAAAATGTGTTAAGGGTTTCAATGCTGTTTCCTTTCTAGAAGAAAATAATGACAGAAGTCCTAAAAAACTGTGAACTCTCATTTCATTGTCTTTTTTCCATAGGCAAATGATTTATATCTAGAGATGTTAGGATGAAAAACAAAACAAAACCTTCACTACAAGAAGTCAAAATAATAGTTGAGAAAATAAATGTAAAAATTACATCCAAAGTCAATGAATAAAACTCTTTCAAAGTGGTTTACTTAGGTTGTATTAGAACAGTGAGATCTGATAAACCTTGTGGCTTAATTTTATTTCGATGTTTATCTACTACTTTTGTCTGCAAAGAACAGCTATCTGTATTTTAATGTATGCCCATAAAAATCTATTATGGTAGGAAAAAATAAGGTCTATTTCTAAATGAATTTTAAGTTGTGCCAAAGCAGCTTTATATATTTCCTGGTAGTGTTCAGATTCTTGACCCAAACCACATTATCCTAACTCAGGCCCCTGGCACTCTCCAGCTAATTAGGATACTATGTTTGGGTATATCTGGTCCCAGTTGATAGTTGGGCAATGAGGAAACTATCACAAAGAGGAAGCATACTGCACTGCAGTGTCTTTGGATTACAAAAGAAGACAGTCACTAAACTTTAAATGTGCTAACTGATAGTAAGAAAGAAACTAAGGGAAAAGGGGGCCAGAAAGTAAAAGAGAGAAAGAGAAAAGAAGAAAGAAAATAAGAAGAAATATGGGAAGGAAGAGTCAGAAAATGGGTAGAAAGGGGCAGAAGGCAATGTCGTGAACGCTGATCCTTTGGTTTGACAGTATCCATTTGCCTTTATGAGGTTTGTAAGTTTGAAACTGCTATAAACATTGTGAAAATGTGTGACATCTGTTTCCTTTGGTATGAAGAACAGGAATATGGAATTTATCTCATCTATGCCTAACTGCCACCTAGTAAAAGAATCAAAAGACAAATAAGTAATAACAAAGCTGTAGCTAAGGTACATACTGGTCTGCAGCTTTATTTCTTTTGTTCCACTTTTTTTTTATTAAAAAAAATTAACTAACACAACATTTAGAAATCATTCCATTCTACATATGCAATCAGTGATTCTTAATATCATCACATAGATGTATGATCATCATTTCTTAGTACATTTTCATCGATTTAGAAAAAGAAATAGCAAGACAACAGAAAAAGAAATAAAATGATAATATAGAGAATAAAATAAAAATAAAAAATACAAAAAAATATATAAAAAAACAAAAAAAAACAAACAAAAAAACTATACCTCAGATGCAGCTTCATTCATTCTTTTAACATAATTACATTACAATTAGGTAATATTGTGCTGTCCATTTTTGAGTTTTTGTATCTACTCCTGTTGCACAGTCTGTATCCCTTCAGCTCCAATTACCCATTATCTTACCCTATTTCTAACTCCTGATGGTCTCTGTTACCAATGACATATTCCAAGTTTATTCTCTAATGTCGGTTCACATCAGTGGGACCATACAGTATTTGTCCTTTAGTTTTTGGCTAGTCTCACTCAGCATAATGTTCTCTAGGTCCATTCATGTTATTACATGTTTCATAAGTTTATTTTGTCTTAAAGCTGTATAATATTCCATCGTATGTATATACCACAGTTTGTTTAACCACTCGTCTGTTGATGGACATTTTGGCTGTTTCCATCTCTTTGCAATTGTAAATAATGCTGCCATAAACATTGGTGTGCAAATGTCCATTTGTTCTTTGCCCTTAAGTCCTTTGAGTAGATACCTAGCAATGGTATTGCTGGGTCGTATGGCAATTCTATATTCAGCTTTTTGAGGAACCGCCAAACTGCCTTCCACAGTGGTTGCACCATTTGACATTCCCACCAACAGTGGATAAGTGTGCCTCATTTTCCACATCCTCTCCAGCACTTGTCATTTTTTGTTTTGTTGATAATGGCCATTCTGGTGGGTGTGAGATGATATCTCATTGTGGTTTTGATTTGCATTTCTCTAATGGCCAGGGACACTGAGCATCTCTTCATGTGCCTTTTGGCCATTTGTATTTCCTCTTCTGATAGGTGTCTGTTCAAGTCTTTTTCCCATTTTGTAATTGGGTTGGCTGTCTTTTTGTTGTTGAGTTAAACAATCTCTTTATCAATATTTATCTGATATGTCGTTTCCAAATATTGTCTCCCATTGTGTAGGCTGTCTTTCTACTTTCCTGATGAAGTTCTTTGATGTACAAAAGGGTTTAATTTTGAGGAGCTCCCATTTATTTCTTTCTTTCTTCAGTGCTCTTGCTTTAGGTGAAAGGTCCATAAAACCGCCTCCAATTGTAAGTTTCATAAGATATCTCCCTACATTTTCCTCTAACTGTTTTATGGTCTTAGACCTAATGTTTAGATCTTTGATCCATTTTGAGTTAACTTTTGTATAGGGTGTGAGATACGGGTCCTCTTTCATTCTTTTGCATATGGATATCCAGTTCTCTAGGCACCATTTTTTGAAGAGACTGTTCTGTCCCAGGTGACTTGGCTTGACTGCCTTATCAAAGATCAAATGTCCATAGATGAGAGGGTCTATATCTGAGCACTCTATTCGATTCCATCGGTCGATATATTTATCTTTATGCCAGTACCATGCTGTTTTGACCACTGTGGCTTCATAATATGCCTTCAAGTCCAGCAGCATGAGACCTCCAGCTTCGTTTTCTTTTCCTCAAGATACTTTTAGCAATTCGGGGCACCCTGCCCTTCCAGATAAATTTGCTTATTGGTTTTTCTATTTCTGAAAAATAAGTTGTTGGGATTTTGATTGGTATTGCATTGAATCTGTAAATCAATTTACGTAGAATTGACATCTTAACTATATTTAGTCTTCCAATCCATGAACACGGTATGCCCTTCCATCTATTTAGGTCTTTGTGATTTCTTTTAACAGTTTTTTGTAGTTTTCTTTGTATAGGTCTTTTGTCTCTTTAGTTAAATTTATTCCTAAGTATTTTACTCTTTTAGTTGCAATTATAAATGGAATTCGTTTCTTAATTTCCCCCTCAGCTTGTTCATTGCTAGTGTATAGAAACACTACAGATTTTTGAATGTTGATCTTGTAACCTGCTACTTTGCTGTACTCATTTATTAGCTCTAGTAGTTTTGTTGTGGATTTTTCTGGGTTTTCGACGTATAGTATCATATAGTCTGCAAACAGTGATAGTTTTATGCTTCCTTTCCAATTTTGATGCCTTGTATTTCTTTTTCTTGCCTAATTGCTCTGGCTAGAACCTCCAACACGATGTTGAATAATAGTGGTGATAATGGACATCCTTGTCTTGTTCCTGATCTTAGGGGGAGAGTTTTCAATTTTTCCCCATTTAGGATGATATCAGCTGTGGGTTTTTCATATATTCCCTCTATCATTTTAAGGAAGTCCCCTTGTATTCCTATCCTTTGAAGTGTTTTCAACAGGAAAGGATGTTGAATCTTGTCAAAAGCCTTCTCTGCATCAATTGAGATGATCATGTGATTTTTCTGCTTTGATTTGTTGATATGGTGTATTACATTAATTGATTTTCTTATGTTGAACCATCCTTGCATACCTGGGATGAATCCCACTTGGTCATGATGTATAATTCTTTTAATGTGTTGCTGGATTCGATTTGCTAGAATTTTGTTGAGGATTTTTGCATCTATATTCATTAGAGAGATTGGTCTGTAGTTTTCTTTTTTTGTAATATCTTTGCCTGGTTTTGGTATGAGGGTGATGTTGGCTTCGTAGAATGAATTAGGTAGCTTTCCCTCCAGTTCGATTTTTTTGAAGAGTTTGAGGAGAGTTGGTACTAATTCTTTCTGGAATGTTTGGTAGAATTCACATGTGAAGCCGTCTGGTCCTGGACTTTTCTTTTTGGGAAGCTTTTGAATGACTGATTCAATTTCTTTACTTGTGATTGGTTTGTTGAGGTCATCTATTTCTTCTTGAGTCAAAGTTGGTTGTTCATGCCTTTCCAGGAACCCATCCATTTCATTTACATTGTTGTATTTATTAGCGTAAAGTTGTTCATAGTATCCTGTTATTACCTCCTTGATTTCTGTGAGGTCAGTGGTTATGTCTCCTCTTCCATTTCTGATCTTATTTATTTGCGTTCTCTCTCTTCTTCTTTTTGTCAATCTTGCTAAGGGCCCATCAATCTTGTTGATTTTCTCATACAACCAACTTCTGGTCTTATTGATTTTCTCTATTGTTTTCATGTTTTCAATTTCATTAATTTCTGCTCTAATCTTTGTTATTTCTTTCCTTTGGCTTGCTTTGGGGTTAGTTTGCTGTTCTTTCTCCAGTTCTACCAAGTGGACAGTTAATTCCTGCATTTTTGCCCTTTCTTCTTTTCTGATATAGGCATTTAGGGCAATAAATTTCCCTCTTAGCA
Organism: Tamandua tetradactyla; assembly: GCF_023851605.1. Taxonomy (NCBI): domain Eukaryota; kingdom Metazoa; phylum Chordata; class Mammalia; order Pilosa; family Myrmecophagidae; genus Tamandua; species Tamandua tetradactyla. Next base: position 18,633,031 of record NC_135331.1, read on the forward strand.
CTGCCTTTGCTGCGTCCCATAGATTTTGATATGTTGTGTTTTCATTTTCATTCGCCTCGAGATATTTACTAATTTCTCTTGTAATTTCTTCCTTGATCCACTGGTTGTTTAAGAGTGTGTTGTTGAGCCTGCACGTATTTGTGAATTTTCTGGCACTCTGCCTATTATTGATTTTCAACTTCATTCCTTTATGATCCGAGAAAGTGTTATGTATGATTTCAATCTTTTTAAATTTGTTGAGACTTGCTTTGTGACCCAGCATATGGTCTATCTTTGAGAATGATCCATGAGCACTTGAGAAAAAGGTGTATCCTGCTGTTGTGGGGTGTAATGTCCTATAAATGTCTGTTAAGTCTAGCTCTTTTATTGTAATATTCAAATTCTCTGTTTCTTTATTGATCCTCTGTCTAGATGTTCTGTCCATTGATGAGAGTGGGGAATTGAAGTCTCCAACTATTATGGTATATGTGTCTATTTCCCTTTTCAGTGATTGCAGTGTATTCCTCATGTATTTTGGGGCATTCTGGTTCAGTGCATAAATATTTATGATTGTTATGTCTTCTTGTTTAATTGTTCCTTTTATTAGTAGATAGTGTCCTTCTTTGTCTCTTTTAACTGTTTTACATTTGAAGTCTAATTTGTTGGATATTAATATAGCTACTCATGCTCTTTTGTGGTTGTTATTTGCATGAAATATCTTTTCCCAACCTTTCACTTTCAACCTATGTTTATCTTTGGGTCTAAGATGTGTTTCCTGTAGACAGCATATAGTAGGATCCTGTTTTCTGCCAGTCTATGTCTTTTCATTGGGGAATTCAGTCCATTAACATTTAGTGTTATTACTGTTTGCATAATATTTTCCTCTACCATTTTGCCTTTTGTATTATATATATCATATCTGATTTTCCTTCTTTCTACACTCTTCTCCATACCTCTCTCTTCTGTCTTTTCATATCTGACTCTAGTGCTCCCTTTAGCATTTCTTGCAGAGCTGGTCTCTTGGTCACAAATTCTATCAGTGACTTTTTGTCTGAAAATGTTTTGATTTCTCCCTCATTTTTGAAGGACAGTTTTGCTGGATATAGAAGTCTTGGTTGGCAGTTTTTCTCTTTTAGTAATTTAAATATATCATCCCACTGTCTTCTAGCTTCCATGGTTTCTGCTGAGAAATCTACACATAGGCTTATTCGGTTTCCCTTGTATGTGATGGATTGTTTTTCTCTTGCTGCTTTCAAGATCCTCTCTTTCTCTTTGACCTCTGACATTCTAACTAGTAAGTGTCTTGGAGAACGCCTATTTGGGTCTATTCTCTTTGGGGTGTGCTGCACTTCTTGGATCTGTAATTTTAGGTCTTTCATAAGAGTTGGGAAATTTTCAGTGATAATTTCTTCCATTAGTTTTTCTCCTCCTTTTCCCTTCTCTTCTCCTTCTGGGACACCCACAACACGTATATTTGTGCGCTTCATATTATCATTCAATTCCCTGATCCCCTGCTCAAATTTTTCCATTCTTTTCCCTATAGTTTCTGTTTCTTTTTGGAATTCAGATGTTCCATCCTCCAGTTCACTAATTCTAGCCTCTGTCTCTTTAAATCTACCATTGTAAGTATCCATTGTTTTTTCCATCTTTTCTACTTTGTCCTTCAATCCCATAAGTTCTGTGATTTGTTTTTTCAGACTTTCTATTTCTTCTTTTTGTTCAGCCCATGCCTTCTTCATGTCCTCCCTCAATTTATTGATTTGGTTTTTGAAGAGGTTTTCCATTTCTGTTTGTATATTCAGAATTAGTTGTCTCAGCTCCTGTATCTCATTTGAGCTATTGGTTTGTTCCCTTGACTGGGCCATATCTTCAATTTTCCTGGTGTGATCCGTTATTTTTTGCTGGCGTCTGCGCATTTAATCAGATTTCCCTGGGTGTGGGACCCAGCAGGTTGAAAGGCTTTCCTGTGAAGTCTCTGGGCTCTGTTTCTCTTATCCTGCCCAGTATGTGGTGCTCCTCTGTCTGCGGGTCCCACCAGTAAAAGATGCTGTGGCTGCTTTAACTTTGGAAGACTCTCGCTGTGGGGGAGGGTCGCCAACCGACGTGGCTTGGGGGAGTGCCGATCCAAAGCTCCCAGCCGGCCTGGGAAGCTGTGTGTGGGGGTGGGGGGGCACCGGCCGCCGCGGCTTGGGGGAGTGCCGATCCAAATCTCCCAGCCGGCCCGGGAAGCCACGCGTGGCGGGGGGCACCGGCTGCCGCGGCTTGAGGGACCGCCGATCCAAATCTCCCAGCCGGCCCGGGAAGCCACGCATGGGGGTGGCAACGGCCGCCGCGGCTTGGGGGGATGCTGATCCAAAGCTCCCAGCCAGCCCAGGAAGCTGCGCGTGGGGGGGTGCGCCAGCCGCCACGGCTTGAGGGACCGCTGATCCAAATCTCCCAGCCGGCCTGGGAAGGAGGGAGGGAGTGGCTCCGGCCTCCAGCCGCCACGGCCTGGGGAAGCGCGCGCTTCTTGGGGACCTCACCGCAGCGGATTCTCTTAGCCGGTTCAGCCGTTCCAGAGTCAGGTACGCTGTGTTTCTGTTCTCTGTCCTTGCTCTGGGAGCTGTTCTGTACTGTTTCTATTTCTTTAGTAGCTGTTCTGGAGGAGGAACATGGCTCTCTCTGTCCAGCTCCGAGCTCCCTCGCCTGTGAACAGCTACTCCGGCTTGGCCAGACCCACCGACCCTTGGACCGGGAGACTGACTGATGTCTTCTTTGTCTCTTTTAACTGTTTTACATTTGAAGTCTAATTTGTTGGATATTAGTATAGCTACTCCTGCTCTTTTCTGGTTGTTATTTGCATGAAATATCTTTTCCCAACCTTTCACTTTCAACCTATGTTTATCTTTGGGTCTAAGATGTGTTTCCTGTAGACAGCATATAGAAGGATCCTGTTTTTTAATCCATTCTGCCAGTCTGTGTCTTTTGATTGGGGAATTCAGTCCATTAACATTTAGTGTTATTACTGTTTGGGTAATACTTTCGTCTACCATTTTGCCTTTTATATCATACCTGATTTTCTTTCTTTCTACACTCTTCTCCATACCTCTCTCTTCTGTCTTTTCATATCTGACTCTAGTGCTCCCTTTAGTATTTCTTGCAGAGCTGGTCTCTTGGTCACAAATTCTCTCAGTGACTTTTTGTCTGAAAATGTTTTAATTTCTCCCTCATTTTTGAAGGACAATTTTGCTGGATATAGAAGTCTTGATTGGCAGTTTTTCTCTGTTAGTAATTTAAATATATCATCCCACTGTCTTCTTGCTTCCATGGTTTCTGCTGAGAAATCTACACATAGTCTTATTGGGTTTCCCTTGTATGTGATGGACTGTTTTTCTCTTGCTGCAGCTTCATTTTATGTTAGAGGGGGGAAACTCTTGAACCACAGCCACTACATATTTTTTAAATTTTTATTCATTTATTTTTTTGGCATGGGCAGGCTCCAGGAATTGAACCCAGATCTCCGGCATGGCAGGTAAGAACTCTGCTAATGAGCCACTGTTGCACCATGCCACAGACACGCTATATGATTTATATTTTTAAAAGAATAATAAGAGATCATAAAGGTAACTTGGAATTCAATTACATTTCCTTGAGAATAAAGCTTATGTTTAAACTTTGATTACTGAACAAAGGAATGAATGCAATAAGAGCGAAACGTAATGGAGTACCAGAAAATGGTTCTACCATGCTGTACTGGAAACCAAAGAGGTGGGTGTGGTGCCTAGCAGCACCATTTGCTAGCCTGTGACTTCGGGCCTGTGGTTTACTCTAACATGAGGATAACAATATCTGACCTCACAATCATCTTTTTTTTTTTAAATTTTTATTGAGCTATCATCACACACATACAGTCCATTCAAAGCTCACAATATCATCACATAGTTGTGTATTCATTACAATGATCATTTTTAGAACATTTGCATCACTCCAGAGAAGAAAATAATAAAAAACTCATATGTCCCATACGCTTTACTCCTCCTTCGCACTGACCACTAGTATTTCATTCTACCCAAGTTTCTTTACCCCTTATCCCGCACCCTATGATTTATTTATTTTTTGTCCTTATTTTTTTACTTATTTGTCCCTACCCTGGGTAAAGGAAGCATCAGTCACAAGGTTTTCACAATCACACAGTCACATTGTAGAAGCTATATAGTTATATATCGTGCCCAAGAATCAAGGCTACTATAATAAACTTTAATAGTTTCAGGTACTGCCCTTTAGCTACTCCAACATACCATAAACTAAAAAGGGCTATCTATTTATTCTATAAGAATAACCTCCAGATAACGTTTTGACTCTGAAATTTCTTGGCCACTGAAACTTTATTTTTGTCTCATTTCTCTTCCTCCTTTTGGTCAAGAAGGCGTTCTCAATCCCATGATGCTGGGTCCTGGCTCATCTTCAGGAAGCATGTCCCACATTGCCAGGGAAACTTAAACCCCTGGGAGCCATGTCCCACATAGGGGGAAGGGCTGTGAGTTCACCTACCAAGTTGGCTACGAGAGAGCGGCCACATCTGAACTACAAAAAAGGTTCCCTGGAGGTGACTCTTAGGTATAATTATAATTATAAGTGAGCTTAGCTTCTCCTTTGCAGGAATAAATTTCATAGGGGCAAGTTCCAACTGAGGGCTCAGCCTATTGAACTGGTTGTCCCCACAGCTTGCGAGAATATCAGAAATTCCCCAGACGGGGAAGTTTAATATTTCCTCCTTTTTCCCCAGCCCCCCAAGGGGACTTTGCAAACACTTCCTTATTCTCTGTCCAAATTACTCTGAGATGTATCAGGGCATTACACTAACCTGTACAAACCAATAAGATCTCACACCCAATTCAAGCTTCCATGTAATTATGATGTTCAAATAAACTGACCATACAAGTTAAATTAGATAATATGCTACCCAAAATATACATTTTGCATTAAGTAAACATCTCTTCCATTGATCTCACACAGAAGTTGAAGTTTTAAAATATAGACCAAATCATCCTTTACCCTTTATTCTGATTTACCTTAGTCCTATCTAGATTAGCTCCATTCATATCTTTAGTTGAAGTCTGATCACTTTTTCAACTTTTTAAACAGTTGCTCTAACGCTGACTTTCATAGCTTCAGAGTTCTAACTCTGAGTCTCAAGTATCACATAAATACCCAAAGTCTCAGGGAACAGCCAGGATATACACAAATCTTATATACCTTAGAATTCAGAAATAACAGATACAACTCCAGAATAGGTATGACTGTTATAAGAGCTTACAATCTAGGAGACCCTTTACTATAGGCCCCGACCTGGTAAATCAAGCTCTTGGCTTGAGTTCTCTGAATTTGTATATTATAGCTAGTCCATATGAGTGAGGCATGATAATATTTGTCATTTTGCTCCTGACAGTTCATTTAACATACTGTCCTCAAGGTTCATTCACCTAGTTGCACACCTCAAAACTTCATTTCTTCTTGCAATCGCTCAGTAGTCCATTGTATGTATACACAACAGTTCCCCCTTTCATTCCTCAGTCATTGTACCCTTAGGCCACCTCCATCTGTTGTGAATCATGAACACTGCCACCATAAACACCAGTGTGCAAATGTCCATTCGTTTCCCCACTCTTAGTTTCTACAGGTATATCCCTAGCAATGGGGTTGCAGGATCATATGGCAAACTCAATTCTACTCTCCTGTGGAGCCACCACACTGCCTTCCAGAGGGTTGCACCTTCAGCTTCCCTACCAAAAATCATTAGGTACATCTCTTTCTCTACATTTTCTCCAGTACTTGTTTCTCTCTGTTCATCTTTAAACAGTTTTACTCAGACATCATACAATTCAACCTATGTAAGAAATGAATGGTTCCTGGTATAATCACATAGCCACGTCTTTACCACCACAATCTATACCTAATAATCATCTTGAAGGTCAAATAAAATAATGCATATAAAAATATATAACTTAATTTTAAGAGCATTTCAAATTCTATAAAAGTGTATTATCACATTTTAGATAAATGAATTTAGTAACACCCACGATACTATGAATTAGATAAGAACTAAGAATTTCTAATGCTTATACTAATTGTTTATTTCTTAAGAACTACAGATAGTCTTTCTTTATGTATTCTCTTCTTGTTATCCAACTAAAATCTCAGTAGAGTCAACCTGCTTTATATTTCCCTCTTAGTAAAAGACTACAGTTAGATAAGTGTTTTCATTAAAAAATTTGTTCTACTGCATTCCTTCCTTAGGATACACGGAAATAAACTATGCTGTTGTTCTTCCATTAAGTCAATCAGCCATTCCTGACTGCTTGCTGCGTATAAATTTTCCATAAAGAGAACTGCATGCGTGGTCTCTTACACAATGGTGTGAGTAGGTGGTAGAATTAGATCATGTATTCATTTTAAGACAGTTCTCTTATTAAATTTACCATTTGAAATCATGCAAGTACACTAATCCATATAAACAAAAGACCTAAAACAAGACTAAAAAATTAACTCCACTTTTATAAAACTGAGACAAATACTAAATAAACTGATATACAGACTTGCAGATTATATAACTTACTCATTGCAAATTTAACCCAAGTTCTTACTCTGCATAATATATGAAAAATGATATTCATGGTGTTCAAAAGATGAAGGATCAGGGAGCATCTCAGTCTTCCCACCAGACAAGACCTACACTTTTGGCCAGCCTGTTCTATCCTATGTTGAGAGAGAAATTTGAGAGGCTTGAAGAACGCTGGGTTTGTTATAATGAAGACTAGCCAAATCATGGTTATCTTAGGATAGCAAAAATGTGCTCTGTAAACTCACCATTTTCTATGCTGTTTGTATAAAAACTATAACTTTTAAACTTTCCTTTGCTTACATATGTATTTTAATAAAGCTCCTTTAGTTAAAAAAATTCATAAAAATGACCCAAAACCACGCAAAATCCTGCAAGAGGTACATTATCAGAAATTCTGTTATGTTCGTAATTGTTTAGTGTTAACTGTACAGCACTTCTTTTAAAATCCATATAAGCTGCTGGTTCTGGAACAAGATGGCCATAAAATTATTTCTCCCTGCTCCTCCCCTCTGAATACAATTGATTAACCTGGAAATAATTCAATAGACAATCATAAAAGAGCTCTGAAAGGTGAGTGGTTAGGATCCTCAGGACTTGAATGACACCTTGGTGAATTTCCTGGGTTTTCATTTTATCTCCCACATATCCCTGATTGGCATGGAAGAGTTTTGCATCTTTGAACCAGAAAACAGGCAAAAAAGGGGAAAAATTTATAAAAGCCAGTTCTCTGGCCAAAGCACTGGGAAAGGGGAAGTATACAGGGACTTGGCAGGGAGATCCATATCTAGTGACAGCAGCAGGATTAATTTGCTGCAGTAGTGGCAACAGCAGAACCTGGACAGGTTGACCCATCAGTACTGGTTCAAAAGTTATGTACCCCAAAATTTTAAAAATGTTTTTGCATGAGTAAGAACAAAGGAATGCCATTACTGCAGGGTACTGAAAATAGATGGTAATTAATATTTTAAAATCTCACCTTATGTGTGAAACTAAGGCAAAAAATGTTTATTTGGTACAAAATTTATATTTTGACTAGCGCATTTCCTAATATAACTTATGTAGATAGTTTGATTGAACACCTCAAGTACTTGGAATCTCAGGTAGGACATGAGATTTTGTTGGTTTGTCCAGAGTGATGCTCCGATGAATCCCAGAGAGATTCAATAAGTGAGTGGAAAAGTATTTACAAAGTCCCCTTTGGGGAATGGTGAGAACGGGGAGAAATTCAACTTCTCCAAGTTGAATTCTTGATATTCTCACAAGCAGTGTGGATAACCAAAGCTATAGGCTGAGCCCCTAGTCTTGGGGTTTGTTCATATGAAACTTAACCCAACAAAGGATAGGTCAAGTCTACTTAAAATCTAGGCCTAAGAGTCACCCCCAAGAGAGCCTCTTTTGTGGCTCAGATGTGGTCTCTCTCTCCATCCAACACAACAAGCAATCTCACCACTCTCCCCTTGTCTACATGGGACATGACTCCCAGGGGTGTGAACCTTCCTGGCAACATGGGACAGAAATCCTAGAATGAGCTGAGACTCAGCATCAAGGGATTGAGGAAAACCCTAGAATGAGCTGAGACTTAGCATCAAGGGATTGAGAAAACCTTCTTGACCAAAAGGGGGAAAGAGTGAAATGAGACAAAGTGTCAGTGGCTGAGAGATTCCAAACAGAGTCGAGAGTTTAACCTGGAGGTTATTCTTACGCATTAAGTAGATATCACCTTGTTAGTCAAGATGTAATGGAGAGGCTGGAGGGAACTGCCTGAAAATGTACAGCTGTGTTCCAGTAGCCATGTTTCTTGAGGATGATTGAATAATGATACAGCTGTCACAATGTGACTGTGTGATTGTGAAAAACTTGTGTCTGATGCTCCTTTTATCTACCTTGTCAACAGACGAGTAGAACATATGGAATAAAAATAAATAATAGGGGGAACAAATGTTATAATAAATTTAGTATGAAATGCTAATGAAAGGGAGGGGTAAGGGGTATGGTATGTATAATGTTTTTTTTTCTCTGTTATCATTTTATTTCTTTTTCTGTTGTCTTTTTATTTCTTTTTCTGAATTGATGCAAATATTCTAAGAAATGATGAATATGCAACTAAGTGATGATATTGTGAATTACTGATTATATATGTTGATGCTTTAGTTCATTTGTTAAATTTTTTAAATTAATAAATAAATTTTTTTAAGTGTGAAAAAAAAAAGTTATGTACCCCAGAAAAGCCATGTTCTCTTAATGCAATCTGTAGGGGCAGACTTAATGTTGGATGGGACCTTTTGATTAGGTTGTTTCCATGGAGAAATGATCCACCCAATTCAAAGTGGATCTTAATTCTTCTACTGGAGTCCTCTATGAAGAGAATAAAAGGCAGAAAACAGAAAGAGCTCAGAGCCAACAGAGAGAGCAGATGCTTAGAGATGTAGACAGAAAAACGCCATAGGAGATGTTATTCTAAGAGACGAAATCCAGAGTTTGCCCTGGAGAAGCTAAGAAAGGATACACAGATGCTTAGAGAGTGAGAAAAAGCCACTGGAATCAGAAGCTGAAAGGAACCAAACCAGGAGCAAGGACCAACAGATGCCAGTCATGTGCCTTTCCATGTGACAGAGGAGTCCCAGATGCTGGCAGTCCTTCTTCAGGCTAAAGGTATCTTTCTCTGGATGCCTTAATTTGGACATTTTCATGGTCTTAGAACTGTAAATTTGTAACTTAAAAAATCTCTTTTAAAAGCCAATCCATTTCTGGTATATTACAGTCTGGCAGCTCTAACAAACCAAAACACCATCCTTGCCCCATACTGCAGCAGGGTCACTCCTCCATTCACCCTGGTAGCACCAGGAAGCCTGATCTCCCAGCGTTCCATCCAGTGATAGGAATCGTCAAATACCAGTGGCTCCTGGCCAATTTACCCAGTAGGACAGACAATCCAGGACAGGTATCTCCCAGCCCTTCACCCAACGGCATTAGGTAAATGAGGCCAGGGGTTTCCTAAGCTCCTCCCAGTAGCAGAGAACCACCCAGACCTTTCATCTTCTGGCTCACTACACACCAATAGGTAGTCCAGGTAGGTACTCCCTCTGCAAGCACCATGATTAGAGACAGAGTAGAAATGCAAGGGGAAATGTTCTCTGTCCTATAGGTCCAGTACCTCACAGAATCCACCTAATGACACTGGGAAGGTTCAAAGGAGCACCAACCATCCTACAAGTGGTCCCAGCAGGGATCCAGTAGAGAACTCAAGTGGAGCCAGAAGAATGAAGCTGAACAGAGCATCTTTGCAAAGACTCAGAAATGAAATTTGTATTGCAAGTACCATCCAGAAAAGTAGAACAGAACCTACATGCTAAACATAAAGAAGACAACTCCCTGGCAAAATAGAAAATTTAAATAGAAACAAGAATTTCAAACATAATATCCCAAGTATCCAGAATACAATCAAAGATAACTTGTCATACCAAGAACCAGGAAAAACACAACTTTAATGAGAAAATACAATCAACTAAATGCCTCTACCAAGATGAATTAGGTATAAAAATTATCTGACAAAGATTTTAAAGCAGCCACTATAAAAGACAGATTGGCAGAACGGATTAAAAAAAAAATGAGCCAACCATTTGCTGACTATAAGAAACTCACTTCAAAAATAAAGACATAGGTAGGTTGACAGTAAAAGCATTTGATATATCATTCAAACATTATTAAAGAAAAGGAGAAACTAGATTGAAATCAGATAAAGTAGACTTCAGAGCAACCAAAGTTCCTAGGGGTACAGAGGTCAATCCACCAAGAAGATATAACAATCCTAAATATGTATATACCAAATAACAGTTTCAAAGTACATGAAACAAAAACTGATAAAACTAAGAAGAAAAACCTACAGTGATAGTTGGGAATTTCAACACCCCATTCTCAGCAATTGATAGAACTAGACAGACTGTTAGCAAATATATAAAAAAAAACTGAACAATTCCATCAACAGGATGTATTTGACATTTATATAATACTCCACCGAAAGAACAGCTGAATATACATTCTTTTCAAATGCCCATGGAACATCCACCAAGAGAAACTGTATGCTGGGATATAAAACAAACTGTGACAAATCTAAAAGAACTAAGAATCATACAGGGTATATTCTATGACCATAGTGAACTCACACTAGGAATCAATAACTTCTTTTTTTTTTGCATTGGCAGGCACCAGGAATCGAACTTGGGTCTTCAGCATGGCAGGTGAGAACTCTGCCTGCTAAGCCACTGTGGCCCACCCTCAATAACATATTTTTAAAAAATGAATGAGATACAGAGGATGTATCAAAGAAAATTTAAATATAAATAGAACTAAATGAAAATGAAATACAACATACCAAAATTTGGAATGCAATTAAAGCAGTGCAGAGAGGAAAGTTTACACACTATATGCTTACATTAGAATAGCGGAACAGTCTCAAATTAATAATGTAAGTTTCTATATTAAAAGAGAAGACCAGCAAAATAAACCCAAATTAAGCACAAGGAAAGAAATTAAAAATTTGGACAGAAATTAATGAAATTTAAAACAGGAAAAAATGAGAAAAATCAATGAAACCATAAGTTGGTTTAAAAAAAAAAAAAGCACCAGAAGGACTTCCAGGAAGATGGCCAACTAGAGTAGTCTGAGATTAGCTCAGCTCCACAGAAGAGTTAGAGAAGAGACAGGAGGGCGACTGAGGTGGAGATTCAGGAGTACAGCTGACCTGGGAGAGCCTTCTGTACCACATGTGGCACTCAGGGTTGCAAAGGCAGAGGAACTGACAGGCAGAAAGTGGGAGCCTGGCAGGGAGGTACAGAGTCTGCAGGGGGTGCACGGACTGGAGTTTAGGACTAGGAAGTAAGTCAGGCCGCATTCCTTGGGGGCGCTACCCACACCAGCGCAGGCCCATGACTGGCAACTCACCCCACACCCCATGCACCTGAACCCCATCACACTCTCCCATTCCCGGTGCTCCAGGCACCCCCACCCCACCAGCCCCCAGTGCACATAACTGCCCCACCCCCCCACCCCAAGTGCAGCCCAACCCACCTCTCTCGCACACCTACTAAGTACTACCTCCCCCTCCCTGTTCCCTGCAGGCTGTTACCAGCACCTAATGGCTGCAGGCACTAACCTCCATACCTAGGTTACCCGTGCCTTCCACCCATAGTGTCGCACAGCCTTATCCCACCCTCCCTGAGTTCAGCGCATCCCTTTACAGCACTCTCAGGCCCACACATGCACAAAGGCCCCCAATCATGTCATTCAGCCCTGGGTACTGTACTTAATAGTAGTCCTAGAACAGCACATGTGCACAGGCCTCAGCTTCATTTCCCATCTCTGAAAAAGTGCCAACCTGCGTATCTAGGTCATATCTGTCCCCAATCCACAAAGGCATAACGCCGACCTGCTGCCACATCTCCATGCATGTGCACAAAGGCTTAGACTAGCACACACCAAGGTTACACCCCCAAGACTGGTGCACCCATCCAACTACATCCTTCCTGGCTGCTGGGCACCCATATTCACAAGCATCAGCATAACATCCCCAACCTGCACCCATACCTGCCCTGAAACAAATCACCACACTGAGTGCTCCACCTGGTGCCCTGCTCCCTGCTGTACAACCATCCCGCAAACTCAAGGCCTTACACTACTGAAAGAAACTAACTCCCAAAGTAAATCAATCAAGATATTTACATGCAACAAAGACAGCAGAAGATCACTAAGCATATCACAATGCAGACAGATAAAGCCCTGCCTAATGACCAAATTAAAACACCAGAGGAGACACGGACATTGGAACAACTGATCAAAGATGTTAATACAACTCTACTTAATAAAATAAGTGGGATAGCAAGTGACATAAAGGAGATCAAGAAGACAGTAGAAGAGCACAAAGAGGAATTTGAGAGAATAAATAGAAAAATAGCAGATATCACAGAGATTAAAGACTCTATTAACCAATAAAAAACATACTAGAGGCACACAATACCAGGTTTGAAGAGACACAAGAAAGAGTAAGTGATATAGAGGACAGGATAATTGACTGCAAAGACTCAAGACAGCAAATGGCAAAAAAAGATAGAAAAAATTGAATGGGAACTCAGGGAAATGACGGACAAAACAAAGCACGCAAATATAAGAATCATTGGTGTCCCAGAAGGAGAAGAGAGGAATAAAAGGTAGGAAGAGTAGTTGAGGATATAACAGGGGAAAACTTCCCAACTCTCTTAAAAGGACATAAATATACAAGTCAAAGTAGTCCAATGAACTCCAAACAGAATAAATCCAAACTGGCCTTCCCCAAGGAACACACTAATCAGGCTGCCAAACGTTGAGAAGAAGCAGAAAATCCTGAAAGCAGCAAGAGAAAAACAATCTACTACATACAAGAGAAATCAAATAAGACTGAGTTCAGACTACTCAACTAGAGGCGAGAAGGCAGTGGTATGATATATTCAAGATTCTGAAACAGAAAGACTTCTAGCCAAGAATTCTGTACCCAGCCAAATTGTCCTTCAAAACTGAAGGAGAGATTAAAGTTTTCACAAAGAAGTCCTGAAAGGATTTGTCAACAAGAGACTGACCCTGCAAGAAATATTAAAAGGGGTTCTGCCGGCTAAAAAAAAAAAAAAAAAAAAAAAAAGACGGGAGAGGGAGGTCTGGAAGAGGGCACAGAATTGAAGAGTACCACTAAAGGTAATTTAAAGAATACAAACAGAAAGAGGGAAAAGAATATATAGATCTGACAAATAAAATAAACAAGATAAGATGGTGGAATCAAGAAATGCCTTTTCAGTAGTAACTTTGAATGTTAATGGATTAAATTTACCAATTAAAAGATAAAGACCAGCAGAATGGATTAAGAAACATAATCCAGCTGTATGCTGCTTATAAGAGACTCATCTTGGACACAAGGATACAAAGAGATTGAAAGTGAAAGGATGGAAAAGATTTTCTACACAAGTTGTAACCAAAAGAAAGCAGGAATAGTTAGACTAATATCGAACAAAATAGATTTTAAATGTAAAGACATCATAAGAAACAAACAAGGACACTATATATTAACTAAAGAGTCAATTCACCAAGAAGATATAACAATCATAAATGTTTATGCTCCCAATCAAGGAGCTCCAAAGTAAATGAGACAGACATTGGCAAAATTGAAGGGAGCGATAGATGTTTCAACAATAATAGTAGGAGATTTCAATACACCACTCTCCTCTATAGAGAAAACACCCAGACAGTAGATCAACAAGGAAACAGAGAAGCTAAACAACTTGATAAATGAATCAGACCTAAAAGACATATATAGGCCATTGCACCCCAAAGCACAAGTTTATACATTCTTCCATTTTGCTCATGGAACATTCGCCAGGATAGATCATATGCTGGGGCACAAAATAGGTCTTTATAAATATAAAAATACTAAAATTATTCAAAGCACTTTCTCTGATCACAATGGGATGAAGGTGGATCTCAATAACCACCAAAGAACGAGAACATTCACAAATGTATGGAAATTAAATAACATACTTCATTGACTCAGTCAGTCAAAGAAGAAATCGCTAGAGAAATCAGTAGTTATTTGGAGATCAAGGAAAATGAGAATACAACTCAGAACTTATGGGATGTGGCAAAGGCTGTGCTGAGAGGGAAATTTATTGCCTTAAATGCCTCACCTCTAAAGATTTTGTCAGAAAGGTGATGAGGCAGCCAACTCAATGGGAGAAAATATTTGGAAATCATATATTGGACAAAGGTTTGATTTCCTGTATATACAAAGAAATCATACAACTCAACAACAAAAGAACAAACAATCCAATTATAAAATGGGCTAAACATATGAATAGGCACTTTTCTGAAGAGCAAATACAGATGGCGTAAAAGCACATGAAGAGATGCTCATTTTCACCAGCTATAAGGAAAATGAAGATCAAGACTACAATGAGATACCACCTCACACCTATAAAAAATGACTGCTATTAAACAATCAGGAAACTATAAATGTTGGAGAGGATGTAGAGAAACTGGGACACTTATGCACTGCTGATGGGAATGTATGATGATGCAGTCACTCTGGAAGACTATTTGGCAGTTCCTTAGGAAACTAAATATTGAGTTGCCCTGTGACCCGGCAATAGCACTACTTGGTATATACCCAGAAGAGCTGAAAGCAACAACACAAACAGATATATACACACTGATGTTCACAGTAGCATTATTCACAATCGCCAAAAGATGGAAACAAACCAAATGCCCATCAACAGATGAGTGGATCAACAAAATGTGGTATATACATACAATGGAATATTACACAGGAGTAAGACAAAATATGTCCTGAAGCACATGACAAGGTGGATGAGCCTTGAGAATATACTGCTGAGTGAAGTGAACCAGACACAAAAGGATAGATACTGTATGAGTCCATTTTTATGACCAGCATAAAGGTATAATCAGACGCTTATAATACAGAATATAGGGGACTTAGAGATACATAGAAGCTAGAGATGGGTGAACCGTTAGCTAAAGAAGTTGAACTCCAACGTAAGGGAAAAGATAGGAGTGAAGGTGATTCTCTAGTGGGTCTAGACGTAATATTACCATATTGAAGAGGAACAAGACTGAAAGGGGTTGTATAGACCTACGTGTCCCACTGACTCACACTAGAAATATGAATGAGTTCTCGTAAGAATTACTTCAAAGATATGATTCTTGTATAAAGAATGTTTAAGTCCAGGGTACAGGGGGAAACTGCTATTGTATGCTATGAGCCATATTTAAAAGGAAACCATCAGCCCTACTACAGTAATAGCAGAGGTAAATAATGGGGGGAGGGACAAGAGTTAAGAGGAGGTTTAGATTTCCTATTTGGTGAGGGTGTGTTTATTGGTTTTCTGCCTCTTGGGAACAACGAAATTATCTAAAATTGAGAATGCCAATAGAGTGTGGACTTTGGGACCTCTACATGATGCCTGAAAAATGCTGGTGGCTGAAGGATGTACTGACAGAGAAGTAGATTGGTGAATGATGGTGTATACATATGAACAAAGGTTGTGCTGCTACAAAAGGAACAAAGTCGTGAGGCATACAATGACATAAATGAACATGTGGGATATTTGGTGAGACAAAACAAGCCAGAAACCAAAAAACAACAATAGTATGGCAACCTTTAGAAAATGCTTATAAGAAAACAGGGGCCTAGAGTGTAAGTTTTTAGAGCAGACACATTAAATCTGGAGTGGTGATTATTATTTCTGGATTTTAAAGGTTATTTTATATATAAAATTTTAAATCATCATATTTCTTTTTATTTTAAAAGAATTTAAAATTTTTATTTTAAAAGAATCTATTTTAAATAACCTGATAGTTAGAAATAAGACCAAAGCCAAACAGGTTGGGGTTAAAGTAATTCAGAACATAGGAATAAGGAAGACAGTGTCTATATTTTAGAACCACACATACTTCTTGAGACCAATGGAAGAAAGGTTTATTTGATCTAGAACTGAAATTTCCTGTAGTGAATAGTCTAATTCTACCTGTTTAGCTCATTTGAACAAATGAAACACAGGAAGCACAGAATAAGAAAGAGGTTCTTTAATCCTATATAGATTATTGTAATGCCTGGAAACATCCTAGAGTATATTAAGAAGATAATCAAAAAGTATTGGCAAAGTCCCCTGAATGAAGGGAGAAAGAATATGGCACTATTAAAGTTTCCCATCAGGGAATCCCCTGATACTGTGTCAAACTTTAGGGATACCCAAATCAATAGGCCATGACCTCGATCATGAGGCTTACTCGTGTGAAGCTTATGTACATAGCGGAGAAGCTTAGACTACCTTTAGGCATGCCTAAGAGTTACTTCTGGAGGGGCTCTGTTGTTGCTCAGATGTGGCCTCGGTCTCTCTAGGCCCAACTCTGCAAATGAAAAAATTGCCCTTCCCCCTACGTGGGACATGACATCCAGGGTGAAAGTCTCCCTGGCGACGTGGGAGAGGACTCCCAGGAATGAATCCAGACCTGGCACCATGGGATCAACAATTCCATCCAGACCAAAAGGGGGAAAAGAAGTGTAACTAATAAAGGATCAGTAGCAGAGAGAGTTCAAATAGAGTTGAGAGGCTCCTCTGGACGTTGCTCTTACACAAGCCTCAGGTAGACCTTGCTACCTATCATAACCTGCCAACCCCCAACCAGGACCATTCCAGCCAATCCTAAAGAACACCTAGGGCAATATATAAGATTCCACAAGGATTCCAGGCACTAGAGTAACTTCCCAGAAACCTACAACCTCTAGACGGGTCCCTGGTCCAGATAAGTCCTAAAATCTAGCCCAGCCTCTCCAGAACAACAGATAGTTCCATCTCCCTACACCCTATTAGTGACAGACCCTTGCAATATCAAAAATTTAGAATTGAACTTGGAATATTTTGTTCATAACAGAGACCATCAGGAGATAGAAATAGGGTAAGATATTGGGTAATTGGAGCTGAAGAGATACAGACTGTGCAACAGGACTGGATACAAAAACTCAGAAATGGACAGCACAATACTACCTAACTGTAATATAATTACGTTAAAACACTGAATGAAGCTGCATGTGAGAATGATAGAGGGAGGAGAGCTAAGGACATAAATTAAATCAGAAAGAAAGATAGATGTTAAAGATTGAGATGGTATAATCTAGGAATGCCTAGAGTGTATAATAATAGTGAAATGTACAAGGTACAATTTTAAAAATGTTTTTGCATGAGGAAGAACAAAGGAATGTCATTATTGCAGGGTACTGAAAATAGATGGTAATTAATATTTTAAAATGTTACCTTCTGTGTGAGACTAAAGCAAAAAATGTTTATTTGTTACAAAATTTATATTTTGACTAGTGCATTTCCTAATATAACTTATGTAGATAGTTTGACTGAATGCCATAAGTACTTGGAATCTCAGGTAGGACATGAGATTTTGCTGGTTTGTCCAGACTGATGCCCTGATGAATCCCAGAGTGATTCAATCAGTGAGTGGAAAAGTATCTGCAAAACCCCCTTCGGGGAGCGGTGAGAACGGGGAGAAATTCAACTTCCCCAAGTTGAATTCTTGATATTCTCACAAGCAGTGTGGACAACCAAAGCTATAGGCAGAGCCCCCAGTCTTGGGGGTTGTTCATATGAAACGTAACCCCGCAAAGGATAGGTCAAGTCTACTTAAAATTTAGGCCTAAGAGTCATCCCCAAGAGAGCCTCTTTTGTTGCTCAGATGTGGCCCCTCTCTCCAGCCAACACAACAAGCAGTCTCACCACCCTACCCCTCTCTACGTGGGACATGACTCCCAGGGGTGTGGACCTTCCTGGCAACATGGGACAGAGATCTTGGAATGAATGGAGACTCAGCATCAAGGGATTGAGAAAACCTTCTCCACCAAAAGGGGGAAGAGGGAAATGAGACAAAGTGTCAATGGCTGAGAGATTCCAGAGTTGAGAGGTTATCCTGGAGGTTACTCTTATGCATCAAGTAGATATCATCTTGTTATTCAAGATGTTATGGAGAGGCTGGAGGGAAGTGCCTGGAAATGTAGAGCTGTGTTCCAGTAGCCACGTTTCTTGAGGATGATTGAATAATGATACAGCTGTCACAATGTGACTGTGTGATTGTGAAAAACTTGTGTCTGATGCTCCTTTTATCTACCTTGTCAACAGACGAGTAGAACATATGGAATAAAATAAATAATAGGGGGAACAAATGCTAAAATAAATTTAGTTCAAATGCTAGTGATCAATGACAGCGAGGGGTAAGGGGTATGGTATGTATAACTTTTTTTTCTCTGTTATCATTTTATTTCTTTTTCTGTTATCCTTTTATTTCTTTTTCTATAAATCGATGCAAATGTTCTAAGAAATGATGAATATGCAACTAAGTGATGATATTGTGAATTACTGATTATGTATGTTGTTTTATTTTGTTTCTTTACTGTATGGAAAAAAAAAATTTAGAATTGCCATAGCCCAAACAACCCCAAAGAGAGGTATGGAAAGATCAAAGGTGATGGTGGAATTATACACAGAAGACAGAACTTAACAAATGAATATGAATGCTGAATCATTAAATTGATATCTCTTTTAATCTCCAGTATTTTAGAGCAGCTAGAAGTAAAAACTTAAAATTGTGAAATTGTAACCCATATCAAAGTCTGATATATATTCTGCAACTAGCTGTGGTGCTGTGCTTGGAAATTTATAGCTTTTTTGTATATATGTTATTATTCACAAAAAAAGACGCAAAAAAAAGTTGATTGTGATGATAAAAAAATATTTAAGCCCTCTAGCCTCCTATATTCTGGAGCAGCTAGAAGGAAAAATCTGAGAGGATCGTATGGTAGCCCATGACAAACTCTGGGATCTATCCTGTAACCATTTGTTGAAGAGTGCTTTGAAAACTATTGCTATTTTATTTCTTTGCTTTGTATATATGTTATACCATACAATAAAAAAAGTTAAGAAAAAAACAGTAAAATTGACAAAGATAAAATGAGAAAAGAACTCATTTGATCACTAGCATTTAAACTAAATTTATTTTAGCATTTGTTCCCCCTATTATTTATTTTATTCCATATGTTCTACTCCTTTGTTGACAAGGTAGATAAAAGGAGCATCAGACACAAGGTTTTCACAATCACACAGTCACATTGCGACAATATTGAGATAAAACAGGGGCTATCATTACAGATCCTGCAGAAAGTAAAAATATAATATAGGAATGTGATGAACAACTTTGTGATCACAAATTTGACAGTTTACAAGAAATAGACCAATTCCTGTAAAACCACATACTATCAAAACTCCACAAAATGAAATAAATAATTTGACTGGTTCTATAATCATGAAAGAAATAGAACCTGTAACGAAAAAGCTCCTGAAAAAAAAATCCCCAGACCCAGATGGTTTGGCTGGATAATTTGACCAAGCATTTAAAGAGGAATTACCACCAATTTTATACAATCTCTTTCAGAAGGAAGAAACACTTCTGAACTCATTTTATGAGGTCAGAATTACCAGGATACAAAAATCTGACAAAAAGCAGTACAAAAAAGAAAACTACAGACCAATACCTCTCAAAAACTTAGAGACAAAAATTCTCAACAAAATATCAGCAAATTAAATCTAACAACATTTAAGTAGAATTATATGCCATAAGGAACAGGGATATATTAAAAATAAGAAGGCTGGTTCAACACTCAAAAATCAATATGGTTCATTCCCATTATTGGACTAAAGAAGAAAAAATAATCGTATCAATTGATGTAGAAAAACATTTGAAAAAATCCAGTATCAATTTGTAATAAAAATTCTCAGTAAGTTAGGAATGGAGAGGAACTACCTTAATCTGATAAAGAGCATCTACAAAAATCTTATACCTAACATCATACCTAATGGTGAAAGACTGAATGCTTTCCCTCTAAGATTGGGAACAAGGCAAGGATATTTCACTCTCACTGCTCCTACGCAACATAAGGATGGAAGTTCTAGTCACTGTGATAAAGCAAGAAAATAAAATAAAAGGCATACAGTTTGAAGCAGAAGAAATAAAAGTGTCTCTACTTGTCTATGTAGAAAACCCCAAGGAATCTTAAAAAAAAAAACCTTCAACACTAGATAAATGAGTTCAGTATACAAGATCAACCCACAGAAATCAACTGTATTTTTATATATTAATAAACATGCAGAAACTGACATTAAAAACAATACTATTTATAATCATGCCCATGAAAAAAACAAGAGTTAAGCATGAACTTAAAATATGTACAGAATCCACTTTGAAAATTACAAAATGCTGAGGAAAGAAATAAAATAATCTAAGTAAATAACCAGACATACTATGTTCATTGATTAGACGACTCAACCTAGTAAAAATGCTTTCTCCCCAAATTGATCTACAGTTTACTACAATTCCTATCAAAATCCCCACAAGGCTTTTTGTAGACATAGACAGACTTATTTCAAAGTTTATATGGAGAGGCAAAAGAACTAGGAAAGCTAAATGTTCTTGAAAAAGAAAAATAAATATCAGGAATGACTTTACACCCAATACTAAAGCTTACAATATAGCTACAGTAATCAAGACAGTTTGGTGTTAGTGCACAGACAGACACGTAAATCAAGAGAACATAACAGAGAATTCCAAAACAGATGCATACAAATGTGCCCAAAGGATTAAAAAAAAACAAAAAAAAACAAAGGTGCAAAAGCAATTCCATATTAAGGGAAGCCTTTTCAATTACTGATGCTGAAGCAACTGGACATCCAGAGGCAAAAAACATAAACCTCAACCTAAACCCCACAGTCTATAAAAAAAAAACAAAACTAACTCAAAATGCTTAAAAGATTAAAGTGTGAAACATAAAATTATACAACTTTTTGAAAAAAAGCACAGGTGAAATCTTCAGGACTTAGAGAAAGGCAAAAGAGTTCTTAGATTTGACACGAAAAGCATGATTCAGAGGAGAAATTGAGTAACTGGACCCTATCAAAATTTAAAACCTCCAGACTTTGAGAAAATATTTGTAAACTACATGTCTGATAAAGGACTAGTATATTAAGACCTCTCAAAACTCAACAACAAAAAAAATGAAAACAAAAAAATTCAATTAGAAAATAAACAAAAAGCATTAGCAGAAATTTGGAAGAGACTATATGCGTGGCAAGTAAGCACATGAAAAGATGTTAAATTTTATTAGTCATTAGATAAATGCAAATTAAAACCACAATGAGATATCACCACATAGCAATCAGAATGACTAAAATGAAAAAACAGTGACAATATTAAATGTTGGTGAGGATATGAAGAAAGAATCTTCCCTACATTGATGGTGGTAATGTAAAATGGTAAACCTATTCTTGAAAATGGTGGAAGTTTCTAATAAAACTAAGCATGCAATTAGTATTCAACTCAGCAATTGTACTCTTGTGCATTTATCCCAGAGAAATGGAAATTTATATGAACATCAAAATCTGTACATACTCGTAGCAGCTTTATCATCATAAATTGGAAAAAAAATTGGAAACAACCCAGATATTCTTCAGTAGATAAATGATTAAACACAATGTAGCACATCCACACAATGGAATACTACTCAGCAAAAATGAATAAATTATTGATATATGTGGCAAGTTAGAAGACTCCCAAGAGAAATATATTGAGTGAAAAAAAAAAGCCAACTGGAGAAATCTGAACAAGATTGGAAGACTGTGTCAATGCCAATATCCTGGTTGCGATAGTTTACCATAGTTTTACTATATATAAGATGTTATCACAGGGGCAAACAGTAAAGTATATATGCAATTTATCAGTATTATTTCTTAAAAATGCTTGTGAACCTACAATTATCTCAAAATAAAACACTTAATGAAAAAAATCCATGTAGTTCATGTGTGGTTAAATACTCATTATTCATCTCTTAAAACATTTATTCAGCTGCTTCTATGTTGAGCCTTATATGCTCATGGGGTAGGAGTGGGGAGATGGAAGGTAGTATTAAATAGATACCCGTCCTTCACAGATATCACAATTCTAATTTTGTAGACATGTTTGAATTATTATTTATTTAAAGTTAATCTCCTCTATTGACAGAGGGCAGCGATTGTGACTGTTTTAACTGCAACTATCACAGAGTGTCTGGAATATAGTAACTTTTAAATTAATATCTGCTAAATGAATAAATGGTTGAATGAATAAATCAGTCAATAGAAGGGGCAATTAGAATACAATAGACTACAGTACAACAAGTAATGACATGGTTAAAAGTGATGAGATTAAAGAAGATGAGACCTGTCAACTGGGCCTTTCAGGATGAGACAGGAAAAGGAGAAAACCAAGGAGAAGGAAAAGAGCATTCAAAAACACAATAGTGTAAGAGACTATAACATTCCCTGGGAACAGCAAGAAGTTTAGTGTGCTTGAGCTTAAAGTTCTCTACTAGGAGACACTGGAAGTTAGATTATAGCTGCCTCCAAAAGGAATCTGGACTTTCCCATGAACAATGTGGCAACCCCAGAGTTTTTGAAGCCATAATGATGATCAAATTGATCTTTTAAAAGTGAGCAAGATGCACAGCAAAAGCTATGCAGAGAGGAAGATGCACACCAAAAGCTTAGGACCAAGACAAAAGCCTGAAGTGAATGAAAATTTTTAGTTCATCATAATATTCAATTTACCAAAAAACTCAATTCCTAAATGTACAACTTTAGAAGAAGTTAAGTCTTCATGATTACTGGCCTGAATGGTTGATAATATTATCTTCAAACTGGTGTAACGAATCATATCATTGGGCTGTGAAGTAGAGACATTTGTTGAGCACTTTTATTTGCTCTTTTCTTTAAGTTCTTCCAAGATGAAAATGTTATTTTAAATTATAGTTTCCAATTTGAAATTCCCTCTTCCCTTTTTCTTTTATTTTGAAAAAATAAGCTACTCTTTGTACTTCACAAAATCTTGCACATTGGTGGTCAATTTATTAATATTTAGACCATCAAAAATAATCATTTTTGGTTGGTATGAAAGTAGCTCAGTGGCAGAATTCTCACCTGCCATGCTAGAGACCTGGGTTCAATTCCCCGTGCCTGCCCATGCGAAAAAAAAAAAAAGAAAAGAAAAAAATCATTTTCACACATTATTCATGCTGTTAAGGAATTGCGCTTATTTCTCTTAAAACACAAAATAACTATTAACAAGCTAGAGCTTCAGTAACTAAAATATTAATGTCTGGAGAGAATAAATTATAAACCTGAATTATGGGGATTAACCATAAGTACTTTTCATACATTTCTGTGTACTACACATATTTGTTTGATAAAATATAGATTCAATTGAATGATAATTCTACAATAAAGTGACAACTTAACTGCACTTCCCCCCTACCACCCCCGCCCCAACCCAAAAATCTGCCAGGTTAGAGAGGGGAGAAGGGCAAAGTAATTGAATATAGTTCATTTTGGGCATAATAAAGTGACTCTTTCTACACCTTACTTTCTTATTATATCATGTGACAATTTTAACAGTTCTTTTCTAAAAGCAAAGAGAAAATCAGGGATGTGGGTGATGAAAAGAAAACATCAAGGTATGGAATTTATTGTAGGTAATGCATTTATTTCATTTTACAAGGAATAAAGATATTTAAATAGTTTTATATAGGAAAACTTCTAGATGGATATTGAAAGTTATTTTTTGGACTATGTAAATTATATAAATTTTCAAATGTAAAGAAAAGTAGAGAGAACAGAATAATGAATCTCCTCAACTCCAGGTTTAAAAAATTTCAACTCATGGACAATCCACTTCACAACCCCATACTCCAATAATTTGAAACACATCCTAGATACATTACTTCATCCATACAAATTTCTGAATGAATATCTAAAAGATAAGAACTATTTTTAAAAGCACAATCACAATACTATCAATACAACCCCCAAATCAAGAATATGTCTTTAATGTCATCAAACACAAGGTTAAATACTCAAATTTCCCAGACTGTCTCAAATATTTTTAACCCTTTTTTTAAATACAAATCTGAATCAAGTCCAAATGTTGCAACTAGTTGATTTGTCCACAATTTTAATGGCAATAATTCATTATGTTAAACTTAGAAAGCTTAATAAATTTAAATAATTAAATAAAATATAAAAGGAGTGAATAACCAGACTGTCACCTAGCAGGCCATATCAATATATGTGCTACAAATGTATAAGCACTGATCAAACTAATCAAATTGAGCAAAATTTGGAGGGGGGATGATTTATTTTTTTCTTTTTTCAAATCATGATCTTCCTCACTCACTGCCCATAATAATGTTTTTAATTAAATTTTAATCAAGGAAGTCTACTTGCTAATAAAACCCTTCTGTGAACTCTCACACGCTTGAGTTAACGTTTTTCACTGTTTTACTTTGACCTACTACTTTCATTTTCATGTGAAATTAGCTGGGAATCCCATCATTTCAGCTTTGGAGGAATCATGTGGCTTCCTCATTTCAGAGTACAGGCAGACTTTGATATTATACTATTTGTGCTTCTAGTGAGAGAGTAAGCATGAGGAATCAATATGCTGACAATTATAGACTACTTTCTATTTTGTTAACAGACACTGCTTTGTAAGTATAATCAGTAAGAGTTTTATTAATACATGAAATAACTTTTTATGCATTCTTTTATAAAGGTTAGTAAAGAATATTTCCTCTGATGTGTTGAAAAGATCTTGTTATGCAAGTAAGAGATCAGTTCATTTAGTTCAAATTCTGAAATAATAAAGGTAAGAAACTTATCCACAGAAGCAGATAGAAATCAACACAGTAAATGCTATATTCTTTAGTAAGATAATATAACATAGAGATAACATTATACTATCAATATATAAAATACGTAATATAAAATCTGATGTTACTCTGCATGAGACATTCTAAACGCCATCATGAAATATCAGATCCTTAGATTTAAAACAATGATTATATATTGGTCCTTTTCATATCCTTCGGTGAATTCTAGATAGCACTTTACTGTGCAGTAAATTCATCAGTCAAAGCAAAAATGTTGTTATAGAAATTCAGGAGTCCTAGTGTACTCATCATAATTTACATTAATCTAGAATTTAGAATGCCCATGAAAACTAAATTATATATAAAGTGTTTGATATGTGCACCAAACAGTATTAGGTACATTAGTAAAAACATAGAGTATAAGAATGATACCAAGTTAAACCATTAATACATTAGATTAAAGGAAGCACTTAAAGATAGTAATTTGGAGGTAGGAATTTAAGAGATTTATTTTTTTGCTTTTAACCTCAGAGTGTCCTATAAGAATTTTTGAGAATTTATTTGTTCTAAGTTCTACAAGACTAGAAAAGTGTATGGACTTTACAGATTTAGAATGTTAACAATAGTACAATTTTTAATCCTATTTTTATTATTTATATCGACTTTGCTCATTTTCCCCACAGATTCCCTAAGGTACTAACTGCCCTTGTTTACATTCTTACTATTTTTCCTGATTTACCAATATACAAAAATCCAAGCTCTTGATTCTTTTAAAACAAAATGGGAGCCAGTGTCATAACATCGACTAAATTCTGGTAAGGCAATTACAGAATTGATTTGTTTAGTTGTTACAGAAAAGTGTAGGCGTAAATTCCTGTGAACACACAGAATGGACAGAATACCATATTCTGACACATCCACTCATCTTATCAGGCTCACCAGAGAAGCAAAGCATATTTTGCAAGGATGGAAATCCCACCTAAGAAATGTGGAATCAGTACTACCCCTTTATAATATGTTCAATAACATGAAACATACGTGGAAATTAGAATTTCTTTTGTCTCCCAGTCCTGTTACTGTTTTTAAAATCATTTACATATTTCCCTCTCACATACTCATTTGTACTCATATACACATACTCAATTCATATTTAAAACTAATGGAAAAAGGATGCATGGGTAGTTCAGTGGTTGACTTCTTGCCTTCCATGAGGGAGACCCAGGTTTAATTCCTGGCCCATGCACTCCAAAATAAAAAACTAATGGGAAAAATTTGTCAAATATAAGGCCCTAAAAAATAAGTCTCCCTCTTAACTGAAAAAAAAGTCATGAAGTATTAATAATAGTATTGATACTACTATGACCTTTTAAAGGATTATACTAATATTTTACTGTCCTATAGTTAACACTATTTATTTCTCTTTCCATCGTGCTTTTTAAAACTCTGGAGCCCCTATTATATTCACACTTTACTTTTTAATCCTTAAATGAATTACTCAGCATATGTCTTCAATCAACTATCCTTCACCTTATCAGGGAAAATTAGAAGTTTAATCTGGTTTTCTAAGGTGCCGGATAGTTAGGGATCACTAAAATTTTCATAAGCTTATGAAAGCTGGGTGGGGGGAGGGAAGGGATATATGAGAAATGTATTTTCTGCATGATTTTTCTATAAACCTACAACTGCTCTAATTAAAAAACAAACTACTAAGTCATCTGATTTTTTGAGGTAGCCTCTAAAGCTTCATTCATATTTACTATAGTGATATAAATTTGATATAAAACTTTTAGTAAGATGAGAATGAAAAGATCTATATTTAGGATCAGATCAGGACAAAACCTAATTCATAGCAGGATAAATTTTAAAAATTGAAATGCAGCCCTTAGAATAATGAGCAAGAAATATTCATCAATTAAATAACTGTAGTGTTTGGTTACACTGAACAAATCTAATGTTTCTCCCTTTTAAATAATCTTAAAGGGTTCATAACAAAGGCGTTTGACTGTAAAACTTGAAACAAAAAACCCCACAAACCTTGAACAGACAGGAATGTAAGAGGAAGGAAGGCTGGTGATAATCTAAGGGAAGAAGGGTAGCTGGAGCTCCTCTGGAGCAGATGAAGGCCAAGGAAAGAACCATGTGTTTAGGGAGATAACATGCACTCTTTCAAGTCTTTGTTGGTTAATAAAATTATGAGATAATAAAATTAAGAGATACTAGCTTGTGTATGTGGTAGAGAAAAAGGGGACATATTCTTAAGCAATGAGTATCTTTGTTGGGACATACAGTATAGCAATGCTGCTCACCAACTTATATGGGGAAAAATTGAACAGTGTTCCTAGAAACTACATTCTTATGGTCTATCTGATGCAAAATCTCTGGTGACTGAAAAGAAATCCAGTTGTATTAGAGATAAAAAAAAAAACTGAGAAGTTATTTAGAAGGAAGAAAAAAAATCCACCTTGCATATTGTTTTAGTATGAAAACTGACGGAATACGATATATCAGAAATGGGATGGCTTTTAAAAAGGGGAATTTATTAAGTTGCAATTTACAGTTCTAAGGCCACGAAAATGTCCAAATATGGGCAAGGCTATGAAAATGTCCAAATTAAGGCACCAACAAGAGGTTACCTTCACTCAGGAAAGGCCGATAAAGCTCAGGGTTTCTCTGTCTGCTGGAAGGGCACATGGCGAAGTCTGCTAGCTTTCTCTCTTGGCTTCTTGGTTCATGAAGCTGTCCTGGGGGTGTTTTCCTTCTTCATCTCCAAAGGTGTCTGGCTGTGTGGGCTCTAAAGCTTTTTCCAAAATGGTTCCCTCTTAAAGGGCTCCAATATACAACCCCATCTTGAAAGGGTGGAGACGCATCTCCATGGAAGCCATCTAATCAAAAGTTACTACCCACAGTTGGATGAGTCACAGCTCCATGGAAAAACAATAAAAAAGATACCACCCAGCAATACTGAATGAGGATTAAAAGACATGACTTTTCTGGGGTACACAATAGATTCAAACCGGCACACATATGTATACAAGAGGGCAGGCTTTTAAAATATGATGTGGAGAGAGATGTATATTTACAGACAGAAAGATGAGTATTTGCTCTATGGTATAATGATAATACTGTTAAGTAGAAAAAAAAAGGAGTTTATAAAATACATGCAGTATAAACTCTTCTAACAACTATTTTAAAAAATACTTAAAAAGTTGGTATAGAAAAAAGTATGGAAGTTTAAATACCAAAATATTAACAGTTACATCTAGATAAAGAAGATGACATTTTCTTCTAATTACATATCTGTATTTTCTATTTTTTAAAGTAAAAAAAGTATATTTTACTTATAAAGTTGTTAAAATGATATAAGAAAATCTACTTGTGTCAGGGACTCCCCAGCACTTTGTGGAGAAGAGGTGCAAATGTTATAGGGAATAAAGGCCTTGGCTTCCATACCTCCTCATTTACCAACATGTCTTTTTGTTGGGATCTCCCAACTTCAGGACGAACAAGGAACCAATTTTGCAACACTTTAAAATAGGGAATTTATAATTTCAAAGTGGCATTTATTATCACTTTAACTAAATGAATAATTGTGCAGATTAAAATGTCAACACAATTCCTGATATACTAGAGCACAGATAACTAACATTTCTATTCTATGGGAAATACCATGTTAGAAAGAATAAAAGTTATATAAAAATTAAAAACTCAAGATTATGAACTGTTAAACAAAATATTGTACTTGAGATCCCACTATGATTAGCACTCAGAAATATACAGCTTGAATAATTAGCAAAAGATAGACTCAAAAGGCCCAGCTGGTAATCTACATATTATATCATGTAGCTGTGCTTTGGGGGAGAAGATGTATTTTAAAGTAAAGGTAAATATGCTTCAATACACAGCTAAAAGGTATAAACATTGATAAAGGATGGGAAGACAGTTCAATCTTTCTTGAGATAACTTAAGGTATTTTCTACTTCTAACTATTCAATCTGTGGTACTACTAAGGAATAATACTATAAATTTTTCTTTACTGAGATTGGGGACACTCAGTGTAAGCTTCCTCAGCTGTTCCCCATTCCACGTTGAAATTCTCTGCATACTCAGTCATCTTCACCCTTTAGTTGTCCTTTTCAGGTTAACCACACCCCTCAACAACAACAAAGGCCTCCAAATTCTGTGTCCTACTACCTTCTCATTTTGTCAACTCATCCTCTCATCTTTCTTAAATCTTCACTTTCTCTCCAAGTCCTTCTTTTGGCCCACAACATACTCAAGGTAGTATTTATGGGGGGGAGAGGAACATTCTCTGACAGGAAGAATCCCTGGGATTAATAAGCTAAAATGTGTTAAAAGAGAAACTTTCCTTCAATGTACATACTACTTTTCATATCTAGCAGTGATTCAAACCTACTCAGGTGAATTTTTCCTTTACATCATTAGCTACAATGTGCTTCCTTAAACCCAATAGGACACTTGTCAGGCCATATCCTTCCATAACGTAGTATCTCCTCAAAAGGCTCTGGTTTCTTGCTATGTCACTATCCTCTATTAGATACCCTTTCTAACACACCTCTGAGGGCTCACCTTCCTTCTCTCACCTTACACGAGGGTCTGTATTGGACCTTTTCTCTTCTCTCTAGGCTTTCTCTTGTTTATTAACTCACTCCTATGCTTTCAGCTATTTCTCCCAAGATATCTGCATTAAAGCTCTCACAAATTTCTTTTGTTCTTTTCCACTGAGGCTGTCCTAGATCCAGAACCTCATTATCAGTTCAATTTTTCATTCCCAGTCTTTTTCTTCTTATAGGTCATTCTACAAACTATTGATGGAACTATCTTTCAAAGATTCTGATCACATCAGTGTCTTCTATTCAAATATTTTAAAGAGCTCCCCGCTACTGTTCAAAGTTCAAACTCCTTGATACATAATTCAAGGTCCTTTGAGCCATACCAAACTATTTGCCACTTTCCTAAGAATCCTATGCTTTGTTTTCTATACCTGAGTAAGCCTAAAAAATACATGAGTTTTCACCTATCACCCCCTGCTGAAAAGCTAGCCAGCATTCAAGACTCAGCATTCTATCTCCAATTTACCCAATCTGCCTAATGCAGAAGTAATCTCTTCTTTCTTTGTGTATAAAAAGTACTTGACAACTTAACATTGATCTCATTCTGCCTAGTTTTTTTTTTTTTTTTTTCGCATGGGTTGGCACTGTGAATTGAACCCGGGTTTCCAGCATGGCAGGCAAGAACTCTGCCACTGTCCCACCATCGCCTGCCCTATCTAGTTTTTTTGTTTGTTTTTTGCTTTTTCCTGCCCAGTTTTTATAAAGGACATGGCTATTTCTTAATTCAAATAACTGATGATGACTAGCAGTAGGAATCTTTCTTATTTGCTCTACATAGTGCCTCTATGAAATCAGATTACTCATTTGGATTTAAAGATTACTTGTCCAGGGTCTGGTCTAAAGTTTGCCTTTGTCTTATTTCTGTAGAAAAGATCTGGGAAACATCAGTTAAATAAATAAATTGTGCATATGCATGTCTGTGTGTGTATGTAAATGTGCTGAATAAATAACTAAAAAATTATTTCAAAGCACTTTCATTTGAATTATTTTGCAGAATTAAGAGCAGTCAATTTCACTCCTTGGCATATACCCAAAACAACCATATACATGTTCATATAAAAATGTGTACATGAATGCTCATAGTGCCATTATTCACAATAGTTTAAAAGTCTGAACAACTCAAATGTCCTTCAGCAGATGAATGGATAAACAAAATGTGGCACATCCATTCAATGGACAATTATTCAGTTATAAAAAGGAATGAAGTCCTGCTACATACTATAAAACATGGATGAACTTTAAAAACATGATGCTAAGTAAAACAAGCCAAACACCAAAGGCCACATACTAGATGATTCAATTTATATGAAATGTCCAGAATAGGCAAATCCATAAAGACAGAAAGTAGATTAGTGGTTTCAAGGGAATGAGAGGTGGGCAGAACCAGGGGTGACTGCTAACACTTATGGGATTTTCTTTTTGGGGTGATGGAAATGTTTGGAATTAGTGGTGATGGTCACACAACTCTGTGCATATATTAAAAACCACTGAATTTTACACTTCAAAATAGTAAATTTTATGTAACATGAATTTGATTTCAATAAAAAGTAGAAAAACTACTAATTATGAACTTGAGCCTGAAAAACTATTTCGACTTGGGTTATAATGAAAAGACTTTCTAATCAGTGGCTCTATGTTTAAGTCAATTCTATCACTTACCAGCTCTGTGATCCTTGAGACCTTGCTTAACCTTTCTAAGTCTTAAAACCTTCATCCATAAAATGAGAAAAATAATGCCTCACAAAGTTGCTGTGAGATTCATAAAATGATGTGAAATCATTAAGTAAACTTCTAAAGCCCTTTACAAATGAGAAAGTTTGTTATTTTGTGTACTTAAAATGACTTTTTAAAAATCCCAAACTACATTGAATAATCATTATACTAAATTGTTGTATATGAGTGGCATCATGGATATATGCAGCACTTATCCTATAGCACTAATAGTACAGTACTTTTTAGAGTTATTTAACTGTAATTCTCACAAGGGGAAGCAGCCTAACATGACAGTTATGAATTTAAAATCAGGCTCTATCCCTTGGCCTTGGGCAAACACCTCACTTCTCTAGACATTAGGGTACTTCCCCTGTAAAGAAGAGAGTTGCGGGTATACCTACACCTAGCGAGTACTCAATAATCAGAAATTATTGATGATTATAATTCATCATGTGGGGTTTAAATGTCTGGCCCAAGTTTTTAAGATAAATTTGAAGCAAAATTTTAGGAATAGAGAATAGGTATCTTATATACTAGTTCTGGCCATGGACAAGTGGATGTTTCAGTGCCTGTCTGTGACAGTCAGGTTCTGGTGTCAATTTGATGAGATGATGGTGCCCAGTTCTCTGGTCAGGCAAGGATTGGTCAACTGTTGCTCCAAGAATATTTAGTGGCTGGTTTATTAAATCATCAGTCAGTTCATTGCAACTGTGGCTGATTACATTGTTATCAACTAAGGGCACGCCTCCTTCAAATGAGATAATCCAGTCATGAAAACTTTTCAGGGAGCAGAAAGAATATTCACTGTTTCTTTAGCCAGCAAGTTTCTCCTGTAGAGTTTGTCGAGACCCTTCATGAGAATGGCCAATCTCACAATCTGCCCTATGGATTTGGGACACTTGCATTCCTATGTTTGTATCAGACACTTTATAAATCTTATTTTCACAGATATATTCTGTTGATTCTTTCTAGAGTATCCCAATTAATACACCTTCCTGTGTGTTTTTCTAGCATCATATGGTCTCCACAGCAGTACCTTAGCCAAATAGCTGGATTTTCTGCTCATTAGTCAAAGAAAGACACAGTCCTATTCAAAACCTAGCACAAGGCCTGATACAAGTAGATGCTCAGTAAATATTTATCGAATAAATAAAGCATATGTTACTACTGGCTGCATCTCTAACCAAGCATTGGCACAAAACCCAAAGTATTAACTAGACATTTATAAATATCAGTACTTTTATGGACATACATCATTTTACATTGTAAGTTTTCATTTGGAAGTCCTATATGTTGTTTGGCTTAGTACAAAGGAATGTAGAGATTATTTCAAAAGATAGGAGACTAATTGAGAAATGAAGCAATAACATCAAATTGAAGTAACAATTATTCTTATGTTTAAGCTTTTGAATATAATTTTGTTTTCCATAATTTTTAAAAATATTTTTATTGAGAAATATCCACACACATACAGTCCAGCCATATTATACAATCAACGACTTACAATATTATCACATAGTTGTGTATTCTTCACCACGATCATTTTTAGAATATATGTACCACTCCAGAAAAAGAAATAAAAAGGAAAAAAAGAACTCATACATCCCATATCCCTTACTTCTCCCTCTCACTGATCCACACTATTTCTTTTTTTTTTTTTAAACATGGGCAGGCACCAGGAATTGAACCCGGGTCCTCTGGCATGGTAGGCAAGCATTCTTGCCTGCTGAGCCACTGTGGCCCACCCCACACTACTTCAATCTACCCAAGATTTACTCTTTATTTCCCCCTATAATTTATTTTTTATCCTTTTTTCTTTTTCTTTTTCTTTTTTTTTTTTTTTACTAATCTGTCCATGCCCTGGATAAAAGGAGCATCAGACAGAAGGTTTTCACAATCACACAGTCACATTGTAAAAGCTATATAGTTATACAATCTTCAAGGCTACTGGAGCACAGTTCAACAGTTTCAGGTTCTTCCCTCTGGCCACTCCACTGCACCATAAACTAAGAAGGGATATCTCTACAATGCCTAAAAATAATCTCCAGGATAACCTCCCGACTTTTTGAAATTTCTCTTCCCCCTTTTGGCCAAGAAGGCTTTCTCATTTCCAAGATGCCAGGTACCGGCTCATCCCCAGGAGGCAGGTCCCACTTTGCCAGGGTGATTGATGTATACCTCTGGGAGTCATGTCCCATATAACCTAATAGTTTTTTGAGGGTAGGGATCAGGGGTAATTAATTTCAGTATCTACTCATCAAAAAGGCACCTAATTATAATTAGGTTACTTAAATAATTGGTTAAAAATACTTCTTGGTGATGTAAAATTTACTGATCATATTTATTCTATAGGGAAATTCAATGATAGGATAGAAAATTGTTAAAAAACCAAAACTAAACTTCTCCACATGCAGTAGGCTATAACATTTCAAGAAAGGAAACAATCATATAAATGTGTATGTACACATACTTTCTCATAAAGAAAAGCTTACTTATAGGCAATTACAAAATTGTTTTCATTTGCTTCACATTTTTCTGTAAATGATGTGATAAACCTGACTCAAATTGGAAAAATATTCAGGTCCCTTCAATATTACTAGGATTGACGTTAAGATAAGTGTGATGAGATTTCTTTCCTTTCACAAAAGCAGGGTAAGCTCAATATTATGCTAAGAATTGTGAAAGATCTAACAATAAGATATGGTCCTTGTATTCAAAATGTTTACAACATTTGGGAAGATAAAACAATGAATGATACAAAACACTACAGACATTTTCATTCATTGGTCTGCTTAATTTAAAAATCACTAGGAGTTTGCAGCAAGAAAGTAAGAACTGAAATAGTCAGGAAAAGTTTCAAAGAGGAAGCAAACCTTTTATAGCATCCTCAGGAACAAGTAGAGAGAAGGAAGGGGAGTCTTTCGGGTGAAGCAAATAATAGTACTCTTCAGGGGTGAAAGTCTCCTTGGCAGTGTAGGGTATGGCTCCCTGGGCTTGATAATGCCTTCCTGACCAAAAGTGGGAAAAGAAGTGTAATAAAATAAGGCATCAATGGCCAAGAGAGATCAAATGGACTCAAGAGGCTATTCTGGAGGCTACTTTAATGCAAGCTTCAATTAGACAGTGCTAATTGCCATGGTTTGCTAACCCCCAAAGGACATCACTCCTGTTGATTCTTAATACTTAGGACTCGAACTGAGACTCTATAAAGGGTTTCAAGCACTAAGTTTGCTTTCTTGGAACCTATAAATTTCCTAGGTGAGATAATGAAACCCAGAGGGACCAGCCTCTCCAAGTTTATCAATTAATCACATTCTCCCATACTTTAGTGTTGATACTCCTTCTCAACATGAAAAAGTTAGAACTGGCATTGCCCAAAGATCCCTATAAATTGGGAGAAGGATCAAAGGAGAAGAAGGAGGCATAACTGATAAAATAGCATTTTAACAAGTATGACTGCTGAATCACTATGTTAATATTTCTTCTAGCTTCCAGAGTTTTGGAGCACCTAGAAGGAAAAATCTGAGATGGCAGAATGGTAGCCCATGACAAACTCTGGGATCTATTCTGTAACTACTTGTTGCAGTGTGTTCTAGTTTGCTAGCTGCTGGAATGCAATATACCAGAAACGGAATGGCTTTTAACAAGGGGAATTTAATAAGTTGCAAGTTTACAGTTCTAAGGCCTAGAAAATGTCCCGATTAAAACAAGTCTAAAGAAATGTCCAATCAAAGGCATCTAGGGAAAGATACCTTGGTTCAAGAAGGCCGATGAAGTTCAGGGTTTCTCTCTCAAGTGAGAAGGCACGTGGCGAACACAGTCAGGGCTTCTCTCTCGGCTGGAAGGGCACATGGCAGACACGGCGTCATCTGTTAGCTTACTCTCCTGGCTTCTGGTTTCATAAAGCTCCCTGGGAGGCATATTCCTTCTTCATCTCCAAAGGTCGCTGGCTGGTGGACTCTCTGCTTCGTAGTGTTGCAGCATTCTCTGCCCTCTCTGAGTCTCTCTGAATCTCTGAATGTTTCCTCTTTTATAGGACTTCAGAAACTAATCAAGACCCACTCAGATGGGTGGAGACATGTCATCCCCTAATCCAGTTTAACAACCGTTCTTAACTAAATCTCATCAACCAGGGAGATGATCCCATCACAGTCCCAAATACACAGCATTGAATAGAGACTATTCTACCTTTAAGAAATGGGATTTATATTAAAACATGGCTTTTCTTAGGGGGCATGCTTCCTTTCAAACCAGCACACAGTGTGCTTCGAAAATTATTTTTTTTCTTTCTTTGCTTTGTATACCTGTTTTATTTTATAATATAAAACATTAAAAAATAGTACCAAAGTCATAAAACATGAGTGAATATGGTGTGGTCAAGGGACAGGTCACTTTAATAAAGCCAAAATACATAGGAAATGAAGCTGGATAAACAGTGTAGATTAGAAAAGGCATTGAAAGACAGGCAGAAGAAGTTAGATTTAATAATGTGTAAAACAGAGAACCACTGAAGCTTTCTGAAAAAAGAAGGAACATACTAGCAGTAGCATTTAAAAAGTAATTAGGATGATTTGGAAAGAAGAGAGAGATTGAAATGAAGGAAGGCCACTGTAATCCAGGAATGAGGCCTAAAGGATCTGACCAGGATAGGTGCACAGAGATAGAATATATTTTAGCAGCAATTTGATGGGCCTAGAGACTGCAAGGTTAGGGGGCACCAGAAACAAGGACGTAACAGACTAATCCAGGGTCTGATGGGCCTAGAGACTGCAAGGTTAGGGGGCACCAGAAACAAGGACGTAACAGACTAATCCAGGGTCTGGTTACTAGGCAAAGCAGGTGTACAACAGATTAAGACGGGGAAATTTCAAACACTAGAAATAAACTTACAAAGTCTAAATGTTTTTCAAGTACCTTCTGAGCAGTTGAAAAAAACAGAAAGAAAAATGCTCTGTCAGCTCATCTTTGCACTTTGTCAGCTCATCTAACTATTTTGACCAATAATAATTTAAATTCAGTCATCCAGTCATCGCTTCCTCATGTCCGGCCACCTTCCCTCCCTTACAGTGGGTAGTATATAAGTGTAAAAGAGGAGTGGCATATATAAGAACTGATGGATGTCATTCAAGTGTTCCCATGGCACTTTCAAAATACTTCTATTATTCTATTATATATACATGAATGCATATTGTTCAATATCTCTTCCCAAAATGATTTTCTGATAGAGTTGTGAAAGAGAATTGAAACGTCCAAAACAGCAAAAATAATTATAACTCCTATTACTGAGTTCTTACTTTACATTGTGTGGCCAAGTTCATGCTTTTCATACATTGTCTCAATTAATCCTCAAAACAATCCTATGAGAGGGGTACTGTGATTATATCCACTTTATAGTTAAAGAAACTGAGGTTTAGGGGAGGTTAAGGATTTGTGCAAGATCACACAGCTAGCAGATTGGCAACAGGTTCATCTGACATGCTCTGTTAATGATCAATTATACTCCAGCTGCAAACATATGCAACCTAAACCAAAAATAAGAGCTATACGGAACCTGGACATACTTCTCACTGTGTAAAAGAGTTAGGGGGGGATACCAGTTCCAAGAACTGTCAGTGATACAAATGGAAGATTCCTTTCCTAGTTCTGAAAATACTGCACTCATTCCTGAAGGAGAGTGGGACATTGCTTTCAACTGCAAGTTAAACCCTGTCCCCTCTTTTAGTAGGACAACTTGTATTACATTACTATTTGAAGGTTTTGAGACAATTATCTCTTTATCTTCTCAGGTTGGTCTAGTTAAAAAATATATTACTACTAATATCAACTAACTAGGCTAGTTGAAGACATCAATTGGTGGCCATAATTTTAAGATTACTTTCTTGGTAGGATATCCAGTAATCAGAGTAACTAGCATAACTCCTACCAGTGACCATGAAATAGG
Organism: Tamandua tetradactyla; assembly: GCF_023851605.1. NCBI lineage: Eukaryota > Metazoa > Chordata > Mammalia > Pilosa > Myrmecophagidae > Tamandua > Tamandua tetradactyla. The sequence goes on from NC_135331.1 coordinate 18,670,221, forward strand.
AACTAACCTTTTAAGGACAATTCTCTGTACGTAAAATACATTCATAAGAAGATACTTCTAAAAATAACTCTCCACTGTAATTCCTTCCTTATGCATCTGAGCAGAGATGTCATATTTCCTCCACAAAGCTTCCTTTTATGTTCCAATGGTAAGAATCTCAATTTTAGGCTGAACCAGAACAACTGAGAACTACTAACTCCTTCACAAGATATGATTGCTTTTATAAATATTTTATATAAATTGTCTAAATATGACGGCACATACTTACATTTTTAGCTCTGCAATACCTTTAACTAGAAAATAAGGCAGTTATGAAGTTCTATCTCCCTTCCCCTCTCTTCTCTGTTAACACGTGGCCTTCCACAAAAGGGCCAATGTAATCTTTGCAGACCACAGATAAGGAATATGACTTTAGGAAACTAAAGAAGAGACGATTAAGCACAGGACAAGTGATTCAGAAGTTTAAAACTTGTCATTTGTGTGCAAAACCAGCAAACAGTACTAACTGGTTAAAAAAAGCATGTACAAAGTAATAAGATGCAGTCAGTAACTTCCACTTTTCCCTTCAACTAGTAATGTTTTGGCAAGCGGCCCTATAATCTGCAATAATCTGTCACTACTGTGAAGTACCACCCACTTCCTCTGCCCCACCCCCATTCAAGCAACAACTGGGATACTTCTGGACTGCTAACATAAAATTGAGACAGTCATAAGAGGCCTCTCTATGAAAGCTGTAATTTATAATATTTGTACTTTTGAGTTTTTAACATTCATAAATCCTAAGGGGTAAAAAATGCTATACATCACATTTCAATTATTATTTGAAATTTTTAATTTCTTTTTTCATATATTAGAAAGAATGGAGTCCCCAAATCAATCATATCCACTGCAATGCTTCTTGAGTGAAAATGCAGCCCATAGATAATTATAAGATTTCATTTTAAAAATCTAACATGTAAAATATTAGGAGTTTGGAAATCAGGGTCTCATGCAGGCCTAAGCATTTCATTTAAACCTTGTTCCAAGAGCCTAGTGAAGCTGGTAAAGAAACTATTAATGTAGCTTTCCTGGTTTATAAACTATTTTGTGTTAACTTTTTAATGCACTATGAGATGGCATCTACTTTCCTTTTTCTTCTAAGTTTATTTCATGGACTAAGCTAGCCCCATAAATTATTACCTTATGGCTATTTCATTTCATACTTTAATCAGAAACTAACACTACATACTAAAAAAAAAATTTACAAAACAAAAAGTAAATATGATCAAATCCTCTGAATCTGCTGTCTCTAAATTCGGTATTACATTCCAGGAATTGCTCTGCTTTCTATTCTATTTTCCCTTTCTGTAAAAGAAGAAAAATAAGGAAGTGCCTTTATTATTTTTTAAGATAACTTGGATGAATAGTATGTCATTCTGAGTAATTTAATTTTTAAATATCATTTTAAATTAATAATGTCATTCATTAGTACAAACTGTATCCATTTAATAAAGATGGCCTTTAGTATATTTAACATTTTTGTTTAAAAGACTCTTCTGAAAAGACTTTCACATTTTATTTGCAGTTCACTATGTACTTTACTTATCCAGAAGAAATGAAAAATCAGTGGAAAAACAAATTTCGAAAAAAATTCCCACTAATATTCACCTGTAGAATATCAAACTACAAATAAAAATAGAGCATATGATCAGGGGAGTTTTGAGGTTGATTATTCTCAGATGGATTTTGAGCCAAGACTATATATACTCACATGAAATTCAATAGTTTAAATTACTGCTGTTAATTAGCAATTTTAGACACAAACCATATTAATAATAAAACATTAAATTTAAAACAAAATACCAATTAAACTTACAGTATATCTTCTCAAATGCGTGTCCTATATTTCCACTCCAACAAAGAAAGCTTTCAGAATTCTTCCTTTAGTTATAGCGATGAGTAAGACTGCCCCAGGAACGGCTTTATTTTAAAAAGTGCTTCTTACTCACTTATGAAAGATATAACTGAACTAAATGTAAGTTGTAAGAACACCACCATGCTATCAGCATCTTTCATCCAAACAAAGGAAGTTATTATAGACATAAAAAAAACGAAGTGAGGCTTAAAGAAAGTACTTCCTGGTCAGTTAACGTTAACAGCATCTTATAAAGCTTTCTCTACATTTCAACATTTTGGAACGAACTTTCTAAATTTTTTTTCTTAATTTTTTCCCCCAGTCCCTACAAAAATTGCTCAAGTTAAACAAATTTTATGTGAAAAATTGATCACATTCTATAAATGCTTACAGTTATGGTATCAGGTAAATATCAGAACTGGTTATTATTGAAAATATCAGCTTAAGCTTTAATTATTTCACATTTATGCACTATTCACAGCTGCTCTGTGTGTGCCAGAGTGTGGTTTCATGGGACACAACATTAGAAGGAAAAGAAACTCAGTTAACAGAGGATAACTCACCAATTTCCTGATAAAGAAAAGGCAAATAACCAGTCAAATTTGAAATCTCAAATGTTAAGTTCTCTTTTAAACTTAACATTTCAAGAAACCTTTTACAACCCTAAGAAGGAACTGCAGATAAAGACTGGGTGACCAGGGTGCATGCACACTACTATCGGTATTGCAAACTGAAGTACTTCCTGTTACAACTCCCATTGGTTCCCACACGTGCAAGTGCCTATGGGTGTTGCCGATTTACCCTTCCTTTTGTAAGTGAACTACTAAAAGACTTAGGGTCAGCAAAATCAGTGCTAGGAATTATTACGGCAGAACTACCTTGGGCTAATACAGAGACCCTCCCAAACCACACTGATTGTGAACTGAGGATTATCTAATTCAAAACAGTTAGAGAATACACATTTCAACAAACTTTCATTTTTTTGTAGATGCACTAATACTAGGGCAAATGTGTATGATTTCACTGGACAAATACTTATTGCCTTCCCATGAAAGCACTATTCTAGGCACAGGGAATACTGTAACAAACAAAAAAGACCAAGTCCCTGAGGTCATTCATTTACCATCTAGTAAGCTTTTGAGGATTTCACATATAATAGAAAACTTCCACAGAAGCAGAGACTAAAGAAATGTATAAAGGAAATCTGGAAAGTCAGAGTGCTCATTACTAAAAAAACATAGTTGTCAACCTTAAAATCTTTAAAAAATTTAAAATCTTTAAAAAAATCCTGAATCTTAAAAAAGATTTTTTTTCCAGAACCTAATTCAAAAAACAGCGTTCTTTACATTTTCAATGTTTAAAAAAGGCCATGTTGGATAATGGCATATGTTCCAGCAGGGAAAAGGAAAAGCATTTCACCATGAGTCACCAGTGACTAAGTACTTTTAATTCAGGCTTAAAACATATTCCAAACCCAATTACTTGTACATGGAGAAAACTGGTAACAACCCCAAATTAACATCAGAAGCTTGATTTGAACAATTTTCAGAGTCAATCAGCACTAAGAAAAACAATTGAAGTATTTTTAAAGGGATAATGTCCCTTACAACATATTATTATTTTAGTCTCAGTCTTTAATGCCTAGGGGCCATGTCAGCTAGCTTCCTTTGGATTTTGATAGAACGAAGACAGTTTTCTTAGGTTTTAGCAAGACCAACACACAATTTTCCATGCATGGTATGGTGCTAGGAATGGTTTTTACTTGCATTTGACAAAATAAAAAAAATAGAAACTTCAAGGCTGCTTAAAGAAAAATGTAAAATTCAGAGAACAAAATGTACACATAAACTCTACTCTTCCAAACTATATACTTCCTTAGGATTTTACTTCCTATGTTTAAAATAAACCTGTTTAGTCAATAAATTGGGGGAATTCCCAAAGCTAAATTTATCTATTTAGTCTTTTAATAAATATCTATTGAGCACCTGCTACATATTAGGCACTGTTTTAAGAGTTGAGGATACAGCAATGAATAAAACAGACAAAATTCCTTCCTTCATACAGCTTAAATTCTAGCACAGGGATATAAGACAGACAAATAAAATGTCTGGAATGTCAGAAGGCGGTAAAGGCTATGTAGAGGAATATAATACAAAAGGTGGGGGCAATAGGAAGTTTATTTGTTCACAGCTGCAACATGATTATTTCATAAAGTAAGAAACACTGCTTTGGAAGACCAGAATATTAAGCTCATATATACTCTATCACTGTTCAAACGAACAAAACCTGTCGAAAATGACAAAGAATCTTACTTCATTTGTTACTAATAAGGAAAGGAAAACAAACCTCCAACGACCTGAAAGAACCAATCTCTTACCAATAAAAACACCACCTCAAGAAATAAAAATAATAAATCTCAAACACTCAGAGTCGAAAGTGACTTCAGGGAATATTACCAAACCTTAAAATAAATATACCAGTTTCCCATGCATGGAAACATATTTGCTAACACTGGCAATCAAATTTACCAACTGTCAAAGTCAGAAAAGAATTATTCACTTAAGAATTATCCCTGTTATCCTCACTGGCAGCCATAATTATATTTCAATATTATTTTTGAACCTAAAATAAGCGTTTAAATGTAATACAATTCCACAAATAATTACGGAGCAGATATTAGCTGTGAGACAATTAAATGTGTATAACACTGTCCTCTTTAGAGTAAGAAGATAGACCCCTAAGAAGGATAAGAGAAGTGCAAACCCCATAATGTAATATCAGAAAAAATATTAGTGTAATATGAAAAGTGCAAGTCAAGTACTTAGGAATTTCAGAGGACTTTTAACACATTTGAAAACTGGCTGGTACTGGTGAAAGAAGAGTTTAAAAACACACCTGTGTATATATCCAGGAATCTCAAAGGAGTGGCAAGAAGGATAATCAGAGAAGGCTTCCTGAAAGATGGCATGAGAGGTAAGTCTACAAAATGAGAAACAGAAAGCATTCAGGGGAAAGAAATGGCAGCAACAGAGCCCTGAAGGTGACAAACGAGTAAGGGTTTGGCCATAAGCAGGCCTGTCTGGTAGGGCCACAGGATAGGTGTATATGGGAATCATGGGGAGCTGGGAATTTAAAAATAGGTAGATAAATCTGTATCAAATTCATTAGACTATGGGGAATTCTATGAACATGTGAGTAGCAAAGTCAAAGCCCATACTTCAGGGAGACTAAGAGCAACAGCATACACAGGAAGGACAGAAAGGAAAAGGAGACTGCAAATGGCCACAACAGTCTTTCCCGGGCACCTTGAGGCCCTCTTTAGCTCCCTCTTGAACCACTGAGCGGTATAAAGTGGAAGGTTGAAAAATCAGACCTAAGTTATAGTGGCCAGGTTTCCCACTGTCTGTGTGAACTTGGGAAGTTAATTACCGTTCTCTGCGTCTCAGTTTCCCTATGTGTGAATCTATTAATCATTCTTCAGGGTCAGGAACCATGGGACTTGGCAAATGACTGGATACTGAGAGTAGAGAAAAAGAGCAACACAATTTGTCTCAAGTGATTACAATAATAAGCAGCTACCATTTATTAAGTTCTTCTTACGTGTGTGCGTCACTGTGCTTGGCACTTTACATAAATTACTTCATTTATTCCATATAAGAATGTACCGAGAGGTACATATGCTTATTTTACAGATAAGAGAATTGAAAGCTTTGAGACTTGAATAATTCACTCAGGCTCAGTCAGCTGGCATCAGGACAGCGACAAATAGGTGCCTAGATCGCCCTGATTTAAAGGTCCTTTCTCCGTTTACTCTATCATACTGTTCCTTAAGTGGTAGATACATAATAACAGCATTTATTCTTGTGTTCCACATGAATCACTGTCTCTTCTAACACCCTTCTGATGTCATCTAAAAGCCCTTAAAGAGAATAAGAAGCAAAGTATTACATAAATATAATCTATTAATTTGCGGATCATTCATTCAATCCACATCTATTGAAAATCCTTCAAACTTTGTGCTGGTACTACACTTGGCATGGGGGACACAAAGATAAATATGACCCATTTCTGCCCCTGATGTACTCACAAACTAGTAAAAGACAAATGGCATATAAAAAAGAACTGGTATAACAGTAACAGAAGAGAAATTTGCACGAGACAATGAAGCATAAAGGGACCTGAAGCATAATACTCTAATTTTGTATCTCTGTGATTAAATCTTGAGCTAGATAATTTAAAAACCATATTAATATGATTTTTAAAAAATATCTTGAGTATTTAACACATACACTCCTCAAGAAGTAAAGGCTAATGCTGTAGCAGAACAGAAAGTTGGCCATGAACTATAGTTCTGTTTTGTAGATCTACTGCCAAGACTAATTAAGTTATTAAATATATAAGAAAGCTTCCTTGATTAGTGTCATCTATTTCCATGGATAAATACGCTTTTGAATTGTCATAAGCCTTGATTGCTATGGACATAAGCCAGTATCATTAACCAGAAAGTGAAACATAGAAATAAATACAACACAGTGCATAGAATCTAGATTGCTCTGGAAATAAAAGGTCATCTCGTCATTCCTCAAAAATAGTGGAAGAAAGTAAAACTTTTCTAATGAGTACTTTGATACCTGAGTACAATATTAAGCATAATAAAATGTACAATGTGGGGTTGAGTTTGTGCGTCATTTCATTGACCCAGAGGTAAAGTGAAAGGGCCCAGAACACTACACTCCAAAATGTAAATTCCCAGTTTAGGAGCTAAAGTCACATAGCCCATACCTCTTTGTTTAATGGGAGAAAGTTTTTCTAGGTGTAAAACATTTATTCCAAGTCATCTTTCTTTTCGCACTCTAGGAATGAAAAAAGGTATACATGTGAAGTAAGTTGACAATGGTTAGGAGACTGATTTGTGATAACTCATCAAGAAATTGGTCCCTAAATCATTTTAGTAATTTAACTTTACAAATAGAAAAATATTTTAAAGATTTTAAATATACCTCAATGTATCTAACAAATCTCAGGTTGGACAGAAACAAATACATTAGGTTGATTTATTAAGTATTTAGTTAACTTTTATAACATTTAGCAGGAATGGCACCTTTATCAATTTAACTGCTACAGAGTATCACAAAAATTTTAACTTTTAAAAAACTTGAAGCCTGTAGCTTGAAAATGAGTTAGACCAGATTTTGACCTGTAAGTTTATATCCTATCTAGTCTGTAATTATAGAAAGATAAATATTACTTATATTTCTTTTACTAAGCTGCATCTGAGTTCAAGCAAATAGTAACAAACTTTTGATATACCCTCACAAATAATAAAGAACCAATTAAATGGGTGATAAGACTAAATTATAACAAACTCCCTACTCTGAAATGCAATTTTCTGATACACCACAACTCAAAAATATTAATTCAAAATATAGCCCCCCTGATCGATGAGAAGATAAACTGAAAAATCATCTCTTTTCTTAGGGGAATCACAAAATACTTTAAGATATAAGTTTTCTTTCCTTTCTGTTTTTCTTTCTTTTTGTGTTCTTTTGGGGGGGTGGGGGAAGAAACAAGGACTGGAAAAGAAAGACTGAAAGAAAGAGGCTTTTACGTAAGACTCTAAAAGAAAAAAAGTATCAATAATTAGTTTTCATTCATTCTCCTACACTACTGAAACTAATAAAAACAAATATGGCATGCAATGAGAACTTTTATTCAGGTTGGCTTAAACATTAAACCAAATTAGATATCAAAGTAGTCTCTGAGATTACAATGGTTTGACTATATATGGCTCAAGCATAAAGAGAGCGTACAGAGGGTTATTGGATTTACTGGGCAGTACTTGCATCCTCCTAAAACTAAGAATAAGAATATTTAAGAATTCCAAACCCCAAAGAACCTGCATTTCTGTGGTTGCTATAACAATTCACATGGAAGTGTAGGGTCCTTCAAAATCTCTTTTGATTAATTTTTTAACGGAAAATAAATCTCATTCTTTAAATGACAATAGGTATAATGATTTCACAGATTATAGTTTCTCACAATGTACTTGTATTTTGTGAAACAAATGAAAGTAAATTCTCACAGAAATCCTACCCTCCCACTTCCTGGGAAAAAACAGTTAAATAGGCCCTTCCCATCACTAAAAATTCTATTACAGTGAATCTCTATCAGCTTTGCATTAATACCATAAGGTAATGTGGTTGAAATGACTGTTTTACTAATCACTCAGGGAGTATCAGAGCACTTTCTTTTTTTACAAGGAAATAAATTTAATGTTTTGTCTTGAGAAATGACCATTTATACCAGTCAGAAATGAGCTAACAAGTATGGTGAAAGAGCTTATCTACTTGAACATATTTATTACTTTGTAGAATTATTGGTGCTGAGATATCCAATCCTTCCACAGACCATTTCATATATTATATGAATATATTGTCCCTTCTAAATCACCTATTGAGTTAACTGACCTTATTCTTACTTGAATTCCACTCAGAATTTGGGAAAGATAAATTTAATGTAAAAAATTACACTCAATACATCTTAAATAAATTATAGTGCCTCATATTTTAAATTTGTGTTTACTTTTGTCCCTCCCAGGTACCTCTATAACTGCTGTTTCTTAGAGGAGGACTTCAATTAGTGGAATTTTCTTAACCACATTAAGCACCACACTTTCTGAAGCCATATAAGAATTATTCTTTATCAAGTAAAGTCAAATAAAATCCCTAAACAGCATATGCCTTTCATTATTATCACCCTGGTAAAAATGACTAGTAATTTCTGTACTGGATTTAAACAGGCAGTTCTATGTACACTTTCTACATTGTCTTTGGGAAATTAGAACAGCTTTCCCTTTGTCCCCTTAGCTGAAGCTGCCTATTACTAAACAAGGGCAAAAGACTTCTAATAAGACATATTCTAAACCTGAAATAAAGGAGATATTTAAATAATTATGAGCTGCTTTAGTAATTATATTCCCCACTAATTTCCCAAAACTATTATTTTTAAAGTCTGCTTCGATTAAAAAAAAGAAACCAGTCAAAAAGAGGAGTGAAGAGAAGCAACACAAAAATGGAGAAAAAGATGTTAAAAAAATACAAATACAAAACTGTGGGGTGCACCCATAATAAAGCACATGCATACCAAAGAACATCTGAACGGTAGTTAGGACAATATGAACATATCCCAAGTACTCAGAACAACTAGCCTGGTCATTAGTTTAATTTTCTCATCAGTCAAAGGAGGAGGCTGTCCCCTGGAGTCTCACCCTCTATTGCTTCCCACAATTTGTTTCAACATTTTAATAGACAGACACACACCCGCCTTCCACCAGGACACACAGTGTCAGGTTTAAATAGGCTTATCTCTCTCCATAGCTTGTCCTGGAATTATGCCTAAAGCTCAGTTCTGGTAGCTTTTAGGATAAGAAAACTTATTGGAAAGTGCTGTTATTTTAGTTTCCCCAATGCCTCTTTAAAAAATTTAGTTCGATCTTTCAACTATCTTCCACACATCAAAGTTAAGCAATCAAAATTCCCTATTTATAGTTTACTGTTTCTTTAAACTTGCATCTTAAACATTGATACTGAGGTGCTGCCAAATCAGAACAAATTTCTTAGCTTCTTATTCAGCTAAAATGAAAAAAAAAAAAAAAAAAAACAGGTCAGGAAAATATCTGCCTCTCTCAAAAGAAATATTAGAATTAATCCAAAACATGGGTTTCCAAAAGGATCCCTTTCCCCTTCAACTTTTTGTGGTAGGTTACAGAAGCTCCCTCCAACTTTTCACATTCAGATTAAGCTATCAAGGTCAGGTAGCCCCTCACTTTCCAGGCATCCATCCACACCAAGGGAGATTAGTGAGAAAAGGTCAGGGGTGCCTCTGTCTTGACCTTTGCAAGATGTTGGTGTTTCTACCAGACCCTCCGGCCGGTGCGTTCTACTTAGGAGATGTTTCATTACATAATCCCTATTCCAGAGTCACCCCGACTCAAGCTATCCCAGTCGCGCACACGACGCTCAGAAAGGTCCCGTCCCGTGGATTTCAGACCCTGGGAGCATCACCGTCTCCACGACTCTGCCCCAGCTGTCGGCCCCAACTCGCAGTCACAGCGACCCGGACCCAGGACCCCAACCGCAGCGGTGGGCTTGGGGGTGGTTTGAACAACTCCGTGGGCGCGATCCTTCTCAGGCTCCCTCGCGACTCAGACGCAAGGCTGGCAGAGCGCGGGATCCCGCCGACCTGGAACCAGCGTCCCTCTCAGGGTTCCTTGCCTCAACTCGCACTCGCGAGGTCCCCTCCCCTCGGACACTCTCGGGATCCCTTCTCTTTAGACCCTCTGTCTCCCTTTTTCGGGGTCCCCTCCCCGCAGACCCTCCGTCCTGGCCCCACTCGGGGTCTTCTCCCCGCGGACCCTCTGTCCTGGCCCCTCTCGGGGTCCCCTTCCCGCAACCCTCTGACCTGGCGCCACTCGGGCTCCCCTCTTTTCAGTTCCTCTGTCCCGGCCCCTCTCGGGGTCTCCTCTCTTCAGTCCGAACTGTCAAATCCGCTCCCGAACCTCCCCTCGCCCGGTCGTCGCCGACCTCACTCCGCGCAGGGTCCCCTCGCCTCGGCTCACGCTGTCACCGCCCCGCGCCCGGTGCTCTCACCTCAGACCTGCTGTCACCGCCCCCGGGCCCGGCGTCGCCGCCGCCGCTTCCTCTCTCACACTTGTTCCCGAGTCGCTCTTCTACGGGTTGTCCCCTGGAAGACTCCCGAGTCCGCTGCTGAGTGCCGAGTCCAGCCGCCCAGAACCTCCGCCCGCGGTCCCTGCGTTGCGTCCCACTCTCGAACGCGGGACCCCGCCGCCTCCGGGCACCCCACGGACCCTCCCGCGACCGCCGCTGCTGCTGTCCGAGGTGCGGCTCCTGCCAGGGGTGGCCAATCGCACCCGACTGCGCCGAGCGCGCTCCGCCCCACCCTCACCGACCGACCGCCCCCACCCCTAGACCACGCCCCCACCCGGCTCCGATAGGCTCTCTACTGACCTTCCCTGATCGAGGGGCACAGGGCTGAGGCCGTTTATAGGTACTTGATTGGAGATGCCTAGGAAACCGAGCGGTCGATGGCGCCTTAGGATTGGCGGAATTCACTATGCGGGTGGGGCTGGGCGAGGTTTCCTCAGACGCGGAAGACCTTGCAACTTCAGTTATCCACGGGCCCTCCAGGGGTGCGGTCATCCCTGTTTGCGCCAACCCGTGGGTCAAAGTTCATGGCACTTCTCCCTGCGCCTTAACCTTTTCTGGGAAACGCCTAGAGGCCAAGGCACTCTGGGACCCTGGAAGGATATAAGAGCCTTTGGGGAGGTCCCCATTCTCCAAGACCTTGCACAGGACTTGTAAATTTCCTGGATTTAAATTCTCCCAGGACTTGTCCATTTCCTGAATTTAAGTCCTTTGTACATCTCTAACAATGCTCTTCTTGGCATTGTGTTCAGCTAACATCAATTTAATATTGCTGGGGAAAATCCCTATATTTATACTAGATACATGCTTTGCAAAACAGCATTCAACCCTGGCGGGGCTCATTTTGATAGGTATAAGAACAAAACTTTATAGAGATACTCAGTTGCTGGATTTTGAACTTCTGGTATCATCATTATGACTGAAAAAACAGGAACTCCTGGGGAAACCGTTAGCTTCAAGCAAGCCTATTCAACATTCACAGAGCCATTCCGTTTTGTTCCGTGTAAACTAATCACCAAATTTTAACAAGCTTTGACCCCAAGTGCAATCTGGGATAAGCAAAGACCTATCTTGATTGAAGCTGAAAGGTAATGTCTTCCAGGGGTGAAAGTACATGTTACTCAGAGTTACTCCTTGTATTTTTGTGAAACTGGGTATGCTGAGGAAATCAATACTAGAAAACTGTTATGTTTATTCCTAACCCCCAAAATAAACTTAAGGACTTTGGCAGTTTGGCATTTTATGAAGAAATTATTTCATTTCAGAAACACATTTTAATCATAAGTGTTGTCAAATGTATACAGGCCTTAGCCCTCAGAACTCTAAGTTTTTTTTAAACTCCTGCTATACAATTTAAGTAGGTGTTCTAAACCGTATACATACTTTTTCCTTACTGTTTTAAAATCATACCCCACTCCAATTACAGTGCTCCTCTTTAAAGTTTAAGTTTGGGAGTTAGAGTATGCAGAGGTTTGAAGGCACAAACATTCTGGAATTGGGGTTTGCAGGACTACATTTAAGTTGGAAGTAATAGGAGCAGAGTGGCTGAGCACTATTTTGGGAAGAGATTTCAAGGTGGTAGAACTTAGTTTTGAGGGAAATTGCTTTTTACACACCTAGAGAAATTGTCCATAACCTTTGTATTAAGTAACTATAAAGAGTGAGTAAGATCAAAGCCACAAGTGAATTTTTTTGTTGTTCTCTAGGTCCCCTTTCAATAAAAGGCATCTTTTACTTAAAAGCTTATTCTAACAATTCTGCATTAGGAAATATGGACAGAAGACAAGAGGATAAGTTTTCACCACTCAAGTGTTCAGTTGTATCTATTCATTAAATGAAAGAAATGCATGACATCAGCGGATGTTATCTGCAATCAGTTAGATGGAAATAGAAATAAAATATAAGCAAGACAAAAACTCAAGTGTCTAGAAAGGAGAACAATTAGTGATAAAATCAGTTTTTTTTTAATGCATTATATCAATGGACTCTAATTTCTAAAATGTTGTTGGTGCTTTTTTTGGTTTATAATTATTGGTACTAATAGGGACTCAAGTTCAATAGATAACTACAAATAATTTGGATGTAATCTAACAAAGCAAAGAAAATAGCTTCAGCCTTTGTACAACAGACAGGAATCTGAAATCCTAGTTTAAATATAGATGGTAGACCTACAGTGCATTCTGAGAATAACTCTTATTTAAAAAGAACTTCAGAAGATCCCTGAGACCAAAAAACCTCTTGGAAAGACATCACAGCATTCCATTCTGTAAATACATGAGTTTCGTTGGGAGGAAAAAATCCCTTAAAAATAGAGCCAAGATTTCAAAACAAGGTAGGAAATAAAGATTTTTTTTCTTTATGAGAATAAAGTTTTGTAATTTTAAGAGACTTTGAGTCCATTCAGAGATAAATCTGATTACAAGGGATCTAAGAATCAGAATCGTAGATTCCACTCTGGCTCGTACATCTGTGTTCAACTTTACTATTTTTTAATTACTTTTTCTATGAAGACACGGATGCAAAATAGAGTGGGAATATTTATATTACTTTGGACAAACCATTGAACATTTCTGGCCCTTTTCCTTATCGTGCTGCCACAATTAAACCGCACTGCTCTTGACAACATGTATACCCAAAACTTGTACCTTAACCAAAACTTAAAACACTGTGCCCCCTTTTACTGAGTAGAAATCACAAATTAATTTATCTAGGTATTTGGGTCTGTATGCAAGGAACTCCACTTGCTCAGATGAGAGTTGGTTACCAAATTACTGAACTGGGAAAAATAATCTTTTAAAAATTAATACTCGAGGAATTATGAGACAGATTTACTGTTGAAGGAAGGCTTGGATCTGGAAGTAGCTGGATGCTACTACTTTTTTTTTAGGCAAGTGACATCTCTTTTCTCATCTGTAAAATCGGGATAACATTTTATTCAGCAAACTTATACCAACAGACTCGGACGGACTGAGAAAAATACCGTTTTGCTGATCCCAGGACCGAGCAACAGAAAATTTATCTTTTAGTTTTTAATAAACTCCAATTAGGGGAGGAGTCAGGGCTCTTTTTCTTTTCTGGATGTTCACTCAAACTCTGGATAGCTACATTTTCTCAACTTATAAAGGGGACGGTTCATATCGTTCATACGGTTCACCTGCTTAAATTAAAGAAAAGACCACCTCACCTGCCTCAAACCCCTCATACCCGCCGCTCTCAGGTCGCTAACTTCTCGCTCTACTTTTGGCTCCAGGCGCCGCCTGGCGGCTGTTTCCGGTGTCGCCCCTAAGCTTCGGGGTCCTGGCCTCAGCTAGACCTGCCCGTAGATTTGCCTAACGCTAGAGCTCATGTCTCCGCCCCTTTCCACCATTCCGTCGACTATTTTTAGACGGCAATGAAGGGACTGAGGTTTAGGCGAACGGAACGTCGCGGAACCTGGCGGCCTTTCCTCTCCCTCAAGGATGGAGGAATCAGGCGGTCCTCGGGCAGCTCGCGACCCGGAAGTCGCCGCCGGCGCGAGGACCCCGTTGCCCAGTGCGGGCGCGTGGGGCGGAGCTCGGCGGAAACAAGGAAGGGGTCGCCGGGGCTCCCGCTCTTCGGGGTGGCGGCTCCGTCGGGCTCTGCCAGGAGGAAGTCAAGTCCCCAGCGTGGGTGGCCTCGATCTCCCGGTGGCACGCTCTGCTGCGGTCGGAGGTGATATGAGTGCCGCGGGGCTGTTGGTTCCGGCCCCGGCCCCGGCTGGAGCGCCGCCGGCGCCTGAGTACTGTCCAGAGGAGGATGAAGAGCTGGAGAGTGCGGAGGACGACGAACGCAGTTTCCGGGGTCGTGACTCGGATGAAGGTGCGTCTTTTTGACCGCTGGCAGCCCTGGGCCGGGGTGGAGCTGCTGGGGAAGGGGTTGGACTGGCTGGGAGTGGGACGGGGCGGGGCGACTTCTAGAGCGTGGGGCCCGTTGGAGGGGCATCTGGGAGAAGCGGGGTCCTGGGAAGTTATCACTAGTCCCTCTGGGGAAGGAGGGAAGCCCTGGCTGTGTACGTTGTACCCTACTGTTATGGGGAGAAGGGACTTAAGGAGATATTCATAGAGCTGGAGGTCCCTTTAAGATTCTGCTCCCTCCCCCACAACCCAACCGTCCGGATTGAGCCTCTGGTCTTCGTTGGATGGAATAGGAAAACCATCCTTTGAGTGCTGTGAATCCCTGTCCTTTTAGTTCTGGAGAAAGTCAGAGCAAAGCTCTGTTTGCCCTCACCCCCGACCCCACCAGAATATGATTAAGTCAGTCCCACTTTGGACAGCACAGTACAAGATTTGGAATGCAGAGTGGTTTAAAGAAGGCTTAGTGGAATCAGCCAGATCTAGGTTTAAATTTGTGTCTGTAACTTAACCCAACTTTGTCATCTTAGAAAACTTCCTTAAGCTTCTGAGCCTCATTTCCCCAACTTTATGGGGTGGAAAGGTAGTACCTTTTTCTTAGGGTAGTTGAGAGAATTAAATGAAAAAATGTGTATGAAGTACTTGGCCCAATTTCCGGTATTCAGTAAGTGTCTTTTTCACCACTGAAGAAACAGGCACAGGAAGAGGTAGAGATTTGCTTAATGGTGCCCAGGTGTGTTTTCATTTCCATTCCCTTTATATTATGTCTTACTGCTTCTCAGAGCATTGCGTTTCAGGCTGGGCTTTACATTTTGGTAAGTGTGAGGAGTACTGTTTTAGAGGAATTGAGGAAGGAGCTGGCTAGAGGGAGAGAAAGGTTAAGAAGCATAGGACACGGGAGAAGAAAGAGGAGATAGAGAGGAACCAATATATGAGTGGAGTATTCCAGTTCATTTTATTGGCTGTCTGGAATAAGGAGCCTGTCTTATTCATTTCAGTCCTCGAAATAATGAGCACTTGATTGGCTGGCACATACAGGAACTCAGTGAAGCTCTGTTAGCTGAAGGAGGGGAGAAGGGTTTGTGGAAAATTGGGTCTGCAACAGCATTTCTCAGAAGGCAACTATATATGCAGACAAAGTTGAGCCAACTAATTGCATTGATAACTTTGAATCTTTGGAGATGATCTACTTTAAAATTCTCGCAAGAAATGCTACTTTGAGGACATGCCACACTGGATTTAATTGGGGCCTGCTGGGTTAAAACTCATCTTTCAACCCTTTGAATATGAATCACTTACATTGTTTTTAATGCCCACGAGGGGGTGCTGTGAAGCCAAAATAGATTTACTTCCTGCAGTAGGGTTCTTGAAATTGTGTAGACACTCCAGCGCTTTGCTTATTTAAGGATAGTGTATAAAGTGTTTTGAAACAGTTTCTGTTTGATCATCTTGCCTCCCTCCTCTTCTCCATTAGTTGTAACTTTGAAAATATTTGTTATTAGAGTTGTATTTCTTGTTTCTTTTTCTCCTGTTTCATCTCCTATCTGATATGAAATTTGCTAAGGGTTCAATTTAGAGTAGTGAGCAGGGCTTGACTACCTGTACTTTCCAGACTTCCACCCATGTCTCCTTTTCCTGAACTGCCAGCTTTTTTGTTTCTGCAGAAGTCACAGCCTTGACCATGAGTGCCTAGTCTGATACCCCTGTTTTCTGGTTGCACTTGAAATAAGGGCAAGCTCTTTGCATTAATCTGGCTGTGTATAATTTGGCAATGCCATTTTCTTTTCTGAAATAACTGTACTTAATGTTTTCCACTGATGGTGTCACACTGGCCAGTTTTGAGAAGAAATTCATTTTACAGAAGTTTATTGCATGCGTTTGCTGTGACGCGATGCCGAGTATATGAATATGATTTTAACTGACTTTTCCTCCCTAATTTTACTCAGACACAGAGGATGCTAGTGAGACTGACCTCGCAAAGCATGATGAAGATGACTATGTAGAAATGAAGGAACAGTGAGTAACACAAGCTCTTTCATGATTGTTTTTATATTATTTTTCTGGAATACAGAATTAGCAGGAAAAATATAGTGGCCTTGTATGTGTGGTTTTGACTATAATGCTTCCAAAGACTGTGTGTATGTGTGCATTTTCTTCTTTTAAATTGGTTGTATTTAATCAGTCTGTATTTAGATGAAACTTGTTCTTTTTTTCTTCCTATATCAAAAATCCATGATGGGTAGACTAGAAAGAACCTAGAGGCAAATGATCACAGGGAAGTAATCCCATAATACAGGAGAGTACCTTTTACTACTTCCTCTTTTATTTAAGATGTGAAAACCAGTGTTTGGAAACTCGCGTCATCCAGCAGCCAGGTTCTAAGATGGTCATGAACTCACTGAGCACTGACTACCTGTTAGGCAAGGTTCTGGATGCTTTGAGAGCTCAGGTAACTGGGACTGGAAACTAGGGACTCCTGACTCCTCCGATGCTCTTTCCACTTGAACACACGTCCACCCAAACCTTTTCATCACCTTCAGACAGAGCCCCAACTGAACGTGCCCAGATAGACTAAAATTCTATTATGTTTTAAAGAACTTGAAAAAAAATAGCTTCCTTATGCTTAAAATTTACTGACTTTTTATTAAAAACGCAGATGGATAACAGAATGAAATATATTCAATAAGTATTGGTTGAATATATTTTTTAAAAATTTGACCTGTTTTATTCTTTATGTTTAAACGAGCTGATGCACATTCCTTTCTAGTTCTGTTTGCAAATTTTTGTGGCCATCTTCTGGATTCTGTTATCCTTTTCAAGCTTTGGGAGCCACATGGGTAATGCAGCTTGTCTGGCCAGTGTGGAATAAGAAAGGATGACTTTAACAATTCTTGGAGTTTTCTTACCATCTCATTCCTGATGCCACGCTTGCTTTTTATTTTTTATCTTTTTATTTTCTTCAAGCTTTTTACTGATTCACCTTGATCCATTTCACATAACTATCCTTTTCCCCAGTTACTTGATCTCAGTGAATCTGAACTTTTGTTTTCTTTTTCTGTGTACATCTTGAGTCTGTTAGTATTCCCTTTCAGAAGCAGACTCAGAGTTCAAAGGTGTTGACTTACACCTTCACTGTAGGGTAAAGTTTAATCTTTTCGGCTCCACATACTTGCTTCTGGAGCGCGGTATAATTCACACAGACTTTCCCTCTCCTGTACTTGATATGCTTAAGCATTCTGTAGAAACAGACTTGTTTCCACTCTAAATGTGATGATATAGAAAATAATTTTTAGTATTGAATGTCTTGTGTGATTCAAGGTGGGCCTTGAAAGTATATCAGAAGTCTCCCTAGAAGGGAGTACAAGGGTAGTACTATGATGAATTCTCACCTGCCATGTGGGAGACCTGGGTTCGATTCCTGGTCCATGCACTTCCCAAAAAAAACAAACAAGCAAAACAAACCAACAAAACAAACAGACAAAAATTCAACAAATGGTGCTGCAATGACAGGATACTCACATGGAAAAATAATGAAATGTGACCCTGCCATACAGCATACAAAAAAAAAAGTGAAAAGCAAACAAAACAAAAGCCTCCCTAAAATAATCAGATCTGTATAATTCTCAGGTTTTGGCCACTTTTTCCTCAGCGTAGAAATAGAGTGTTGTTATAAACATTTATATTTACAGCCCTTTTTTGAGCAATCAAAAGACTCTTGTGCTTGCTATATGTTGGACACTGTTCTTTCAGGTTGCAAATCCTGTCTTTGTTAACTGTGAAATTGGGAATGTTTTTCTGATAGAAGCAAAAGTATTGTTGAAATGTGATTTACATGTAGAGTCTACCATTCAGACATGCTAGAATGCGTAATTGCCTTTGATTCGTTGGGTGTGAAGGGAAAAAATAACGCCACGTTCTTTTGTTTTATGTGTGCTCTGTGGTATTATCCATCTGGGGCTGCACGTAAATCCTGCGTTTGAATTTTTTGTTTCTGACTCACTATTATTTCTTTGACCCTTAAAGTGTAGTGCTTTTAAAAATTACGTGAAGGTTTATTGACTAACTGCTTACATAGCTACAACATGTGTGCAGAAAAACATGCTGAAGGCATAATCCAATGGCTTTGGAATTTATAATCTTAATTAGCATTAACAATAAGAGCTATATTTAATGCTTGTTTCTCCATTTTTGTGTGTGTGTTATTTTGCTTCTAAATGCAGAAGAAAGTGACATCATGCTTTTAATATTTCTTTGTATGTTCTTGCCTAATTCTGTTTTTCACTGTCATTTATATATTAAAATCTGTGTCCAAAAAAAAAAAATCTGTCTCCAGATTTGCACATTTTAAATTGATGTCAGTACATTTTAAACTAGCTAGCAGACTTTAGTTTTTGTCTCCCCCCTCAAGGACATTATTGGTATTCCCCTACCAATCCAGGAAATTCCTGTGTGTGGATCGTTTTGAAATTGAGTAATGAATGCTTTTATCTTTCATTATAGCTTTCTTTTCTTACAGAATGTATCAGGACAAGCTGGCTTCTCTCAAAAGGCAGTTACAACAACTGCAGGAAGGTTTGTATGTAGTTTAGCTTTCGTTTCTAAACATTCCTCAATGTCACATGTCCTTGAAATCTGTGCATGAATTCTCTGTAGAGCATTTTAAAATTTGATCTGGCTATCTTTAGCCATCTACTATATATTTTGTTATCTTCTGCTGTCAGTAAATTAGTTATTATCAAACTTGTCTTTTTTTTTTTTTTTTTTAATAATTAGCCAGTTCTTTCTTCAAATGGAATCTCATTTGAAGAAAAATCTGTAAATATGAATTGAAAGCCACTGTGCCTAAAGGTGGACATTTTTGAAGGGGGACTGTGAATAAAGAATGAATAAAATTTTATGATTCTTTCTAAACCAAATATCAATGGACTATGCATCATCGACACTGTATCTTTTCTTTTTTGCTTGGTAAATTGGGAGTGGATTATATCTTGTCAAATGCCTTTTGCTACTAGAGACAATTAGCATAGGGTTAAAAGGACAGACTCCCCAGTCCCCATGACAGATGAGAATCCCAGCTTCACTACTTTTTAGCAGTGTTACCTTTGGCACATAACTTTCTCTTACTTAACCTGTTCTGATCTGTAAAATTAAGAAAATAAGATTGGATGAGATTAGGTATAAGGAGTGTCAGGTACACCATGAGTGTTCAGGGATGTTTACTGCTGTCATTAGTTCTTCAGCATCATATTGTGGAGCCCCCTCATCAGGGCACTGCTTTTCCAATTGGTACTTTTATTACTTGGGGTGATCTGCTTCCTTGGACCAGCTTATTTTATGTTGATTTCTGCTTATGGTGAAGAAATGGTCCCATAAGTTGTAGTCAAACATCCTTGTGTTTTGTTTTGTTTTCTTTCCGTGATAATGGAAACATCGTGTGAGAAAGAAATACATCCTATGTATGGCAGGCCTGCAGGCATGTCTGGCATGGTTCAGTGTGGGATTTTGGGAACAATGCCATTAATGCGTACTGCTAAAGCTCTCTGGTTAGGAAATACTTCCCTCACAAATCAGAACCCTCATAATTAGCTGCTTTGGGAAGGAGCAGTGAATTGAGTAGAGATTTGGTAAGAATCTATTCTTGTGCTGTCTGTTATTGCCACTAGCCACAATTGGCCAATTAAGTCTCAATTAATTAAGTCAGATCAATAATTCATTTCCTCAGTAACAGTAGTCATAGATCAAGTGCCCAAGAGCCTCATGTGGCTAGTGGCTACCGTACTGGATGGTGCAGATACAGAACATTTCTACCATCGCAGAAAGTTCTGTTAGCACTGCTCTAGACCTAACTGAAGGAGAAGGAGCTTTTCACCAGGAAAGGGAGGTCCATTGACTCAGGCTGTAGCAGAAAGTATTGATGTGTTCTTTTTACCAAAATTGGGCTTGTAAATTTAGATATCAATAGATTATATAACTTAAAAGTTATGTATGTAGGCCACTGGGTCTTAGACTTATTGGAATAAGTTGGGAATGCCTGCATCTTTCCACTTTCCTCGTTTATTAGAGAGTTTTAATCTGCTAGGATGGAGTGGACTCCAAATAGACCCCAGGTGGTTTCTGCCATAAGCATTTGGTTAATAACCAGAGTCCAATTAGCTGTGCTTGGCTGTGGCTGTGTGTGTGTGTGTGTGTTTAATAAACATACAGTGATGAGGTTTTTTAAAGTTTTATTTTGATATAATTTACATAACGTATAGTTCAGCCATATAAAGTGTACAATTCAGTGGTTTTTAGTATATTTGTGGTTTGTGTTTTATTCTCATGTCACTAAAACAGTCATGATGTTAGAAAATAATTTTAGAAAACTGTAAAGCAGGTTGATCTCAAAAATAACCTTTTTCTTTTGTAAATGCTCAAAATCAGGTACATTACAGGAATATCAGAAGAGAATGAAAAAACTAGATCAGCAGTACAAAGAGAGGATACGAAATGCGGGTAAGGCTACATCTTAAATGGAAATAAATCATCTTCAGATTTTCCCCCTTTTGCTTATCATCTAGGAAATGTGGCCATGAGAGCTGTTATTCAAAATATTCCATTGAGAAGAGACCCCAAAGCTACAGCTAGATTAAATTGGCCCCATCTTTTTTTCCATTTGCCAAAGAATGGCCAAGGAGTTACGAATGTTAGGGATGGCTCCTTGTAGTCAGACTTCTTCCCTGGTGCCACAAGAGTAAACTTATACCATCTCTTTTACATTTGCATGGCAGGCTTAACAACCTCAGGTGCTGACACAGAAAAGAATTACAGCTTGTTTCACTTTCAATTTAAGTTTGCTTCTTCTGTATTCTATGCCAGCTGGGTGCCTGTTTCTGTAGTGGTGGTGGTACTGTTGGGCTTGAAGATGAGGTCTGGGTGCTACTGTTTGTGCTATTGTCCTCTCACTGTCTGTCAGTGTCTTTTCCACTTTCTACCATGGGCCCCTTTCTTCGCTCTCTCTGTTGAGTATATGTCCATTAGAAGACGAGCTGAATGTGTCGGAAGCTACAACTGTTAGTCCACTGCCCTTCCACATCTTGGCTGCCCCTAGTCTTACCCCACTTTACTCAGTGCTCTGGAGGGTGTCCTTGGAACATCCTTAAAACCCTCAACCCTGTTCCTGGAGTTTCCTTGAGTAATGAAAGGGGGATGCTAACAAGCAGACAACATTGGGAAGGACATGGCCCTGCATTCAGATTCTGCTTCTTTCACCTTAGGTCTTGTGCTTTAAGCAGGGTATTTAACCCCTTGAAGCCTCAGATTCCACATCTCTTGAGTGGAATAATATTACTTCATAGAATTGGCTTAACGTATAAATAAAGGATTGATGCGAACCATTTTTCTTAAGATAGAACTGCTGGATGGGTATTGGATTGCTTTTCTTAATTTCACTCACAGACTGTCAGTGCAGTCCTTGTATGCTCTTTCATAAATATTACTTTTCCCCATGTAAAAGTTAAGAAGAGCTTCTAAATCAGTCACGTCTTGGGTTTTAAAAAGCACATTCTGTATAGAGATAAATCCACCCACTTTTGTTGTGTCTGGTGGCTGGCTCCTTTTAAGTAAAGCAACAACTGCCAACTCAAAGTGCTAATTGTCAATTTGACTTGTTGGTGCAGGTGTGATTTGGAATGGTATAGGACTTCAGGCATCTGGGCCCATTCGTGCCTGGCGTGAGTCTGAGGTACTTGCAGGAATGAACGTGTTTGTTGGCCTGGGTATGCTTGGGGTCATGTACCCAGTACTTCCCAGTTCTCTTGTGATGAGACAGCTTTATCCTATCCTGAGGCTTCTAGGGGTTCGAAAATAATGAGTGGCTTGTCCCTTTCCTCAGTTAATTTTCTCATTCAACAGTTAATTGTGCATCTGGAGTTTCCAGAGCCCTTGAAATTCTTTGAAGTATTTTGTGAACATATGTATTTTTCTGGGGAATGGATCAGTAGCATTTATCAGCTTTTTAAAGGAGACAGCAGTAAAAGTGAACAGTGTCCGCTGAGGTTGTGCAGTATGTGCTGTCCTTTATGGACCATATGCAGTGGCCTCACTGCCACTCTGAAAAGATTAGGTACCATAGTCCTATTTTGTCCCAAGTGCTGGGTTTGTAGACGGCCTTATAATCTAGTGGGGGAGCTGCTAGGTGAATAGTTTCATGACACAGTAGGTGCCTAATAAGCTGTTGAATATTGCTGGGTGGATACTTTCAGGTGTCTGAGAGGGATTGATGGATCAGGAAAGGCCTCAGGGGAAGAGGCTGCATTAGATCTGAAACTTGGAAATGAAATCAGAGAAACCAGTGGGTGCTGCTGGCAGAAGCACCAGCATGAACAGAGAGACGTGGCAGCTGAGAGTTGAGGTTCTGGGGCCTCTGGAGTCTCTGGTAGTGTCTTTCCTTACTACACAGAGGCATTTACATAATGCTTTGCAGGTGTCAGTATTGACTCTGCTTCTGGAGTAATTGCATTGTTACTTTCTGACCCATCCTGCTCTTTTTGGGTAGGTCTATTTTGACTGTTGGAAAGTATGGACTGCATGAAAGAGGGGATGATTTTATTTTCATTTAGCTAAAGTGATTTGGTTCCTGCTGATTATTTTTGCCCTTGGGCAGAACGCCTAGAGTTAGTTCTATTCAGGACCAAAGTTGAACTAGTCATGAGTACTTCTTCCCCTTCATGTATATCAACACTTTATGGATGAAAACATTTGCTTTGTGTAAGTGTGCTTTCAGAAAGCAATTATTGCTTCTAAATGAATCCTAACATCACTGTCTAGAAAGGTGACACAGCCTAGTGAATCTAATTGCATGTTTTATCTCTTTCAGAACTCTTCCTCCAGCTGGAAGTAAGTACCCAAGGATCTTCTGGGTTTGCACACTCTGAGGTGGGATCTTGCTCTTGAAACTGGTGGCATTTACTCCTAACACCAAATAAAAGTTGGGAATACCCCTACTGGAAGCCTTCCTCCCTATTCTGTTTTACTAAAGGGCATTTGGTGTCAGTTTAGAAATTCCATCTATTCATCTGTTTATTTGTTGTTTGGGCGGCCTCTGCTTATCACAGGGAATTAATGGATAGTCACCCCTTGCTGCTTTCTTGTTGACTTTTCCCATTATATGGCGTTTAGGAGTATGTCTGAATTTTAATGACCTAGTAATTTGGTATATTGGTCCTTGAATCAGTGTAGTTTCTGAATTGGCTCAACAAATTCAATTTTATGGTTGAAATTCTCTGGCTAGTAGGAAAGACAGAGATGAGTGCCTGAGTCTTGGATGATACACTATTCTGGGGGTTAGGATGGGAGTGTACTTTTGAGAGGGTCATAGTATATCAGAGCCACATTCTTGGAAACCAATTTAGTAATGAAATCAGTTCAAAGAATATAGACACTTAAGCATATAGCTTAAGGGATCACATTATCCACATCCAGAGCCCACCATTGGCCCACTTGTTCTTCATTTACTACAATGGTGTGATTTGAAAAGTAAATACTTATATAATTTTTATTTTAGCATAATTTTGATGTTTGAGTGCTTTTGGTGTTCAGGCCCCTACTAATTTATCTCCTGTACTTACTCTTTATCTTACCTCAAGTATTTGGGAAGGTAATGAATAAAAAATAATAGTAACCCATGCCATCTTGCCGCGATATCTTGTAATTAATTTTGTATATAGATACTTCATCTGGAATGTACTATTTTCCTTCCAAATTGTATCCTTAAAGGGGATTATTCCATTGAGAATCTGTTTGTGTCTCAGGTTGGGGTCTGGCTCTTTTGAAAAATATCTCCTCTGATACCTTCCTCATGGAAAGACTTGGCAAAAGAAAATTAATGTTTTATTTAAATATAAATATCATAAAATATAAGATCTGGACAAGAGAAAATACCCAAGTAGCAAGTAAGGTTTACGCATAAAATAAGCAAAAGCTGTCTGGTTCAATTTTATGCATCCTTTGGAAAACTCGCTCCCACACGCCCTATTACTGCAAGTGTATGTGAGAGTGAAACCATGTTTCTCATGTTTCTGGTAAAGGCATTTTTCTCTTAAATGTAGAGTCAGACTTATAGTTGATCCCTGGCTGCCAGGGCCATGGACCCCTAACCTGTATTTCTTTTTTGCTCAGACTGAACAAGTGGAAAGAAATTACATCAAAGAAAAGAAGGCAGCAGTGAAAGAATTTGAAGACAAGAAGGTTGAGCTGAAAGAGAACTTGATTGCTGAGCTAGAAGAAAAGAAGAAAATGATTGAGAACGAAAAGCTAACAATGGAACTGACTGGAGGTATGAAAGTCCCTGGGGGTGACAAGGTGGGGAGCCTGGAAGGGTATTCCAGATCCTTCTTCTTCCTTTTATCTTAGTTCATCACCACCATGTTGCTTTAACATTCAACTCTACTTTGTATTGGCTGTGTGACCTTAGTTAAACTGCTTAACTTCTCAGAGCAACCACTTCCACTAGGATTTAGTGAGCCTCATATGGGAACTCGGTAGGTCATAGGCAAGTTTAAGGGAGAAGCAATATGGGCTGACTTTTCTGTTGCCATATGTAGACTGATGAATCCTAAAAGGATAAAGAGCTGGAATTAGCTTGAATTAGCTATTTTGGAACTTGGCAAAATTTTCCTTCACAAATACTGCAAGGCAAGTGAGTGATGCATTTGCTGCTTGAATATGTAAGTGGCATGCCCTTTCCTGCATTCCTCCAAATATAGCTCTTATATTTCTGATGTTATAGGCCAACTTCTCCCTTCAGTTGACACCAGCTTCTGACTCCAGTTCTTGTTATTATACCATTGAAAATGTGGTTGTGTCTCAGGTGGGGGTCTGGTTTTTTTTAAAAAAATCGCTCCTCTTATAGCTTCCTAATGGAAAGACTTGGTAGAAGGAATGA
Organism: Tamandua tetradactyla; assembly: GCF_023851605.1. Taxonomy (NCBI): domain Eukaryota; kingdom Metazoa; phylum Chordata; class Mammalia; order Pilosa; family Myrmecophagidae; genus Tamandua; species Tamandua tetradactyla. The sequence continues at coordinate 18,695,628 of NC_135331.1, forward strand.
GTTCCTCGTAGACCCCTAAAGAAACAGAAATGTATTTTGTGAGAAGATATGCTAAAATAGAATCTTCAGAAAGCACTCTCTTGTCCTTGTTGAAATGCTCTTTCAGATTGATGGAGCACACTGCTGTAATGTGTCCGGTGCCAGCCCGCCTGCTGTTTTGTGATCTGCACACCATTTTCTTTGACTGTGGCTGGGCTAGCATTGCTGCCTCATTGCTCTCTGCTAGAGTCACCAGATGTTCATGAGCCTTCATTAGGCTAGTGGGAAATATTGTCAGTTTATAGCTGCTCCCTTTCCATCTGCATGGAAAGATACCATCACCTTACCTGTGATTTGGCATCCTAATTATTGACAAGCAACTGACACTGTTTGGCCAGATAGTTTTACAGCCAGAATCTTAACTGGTACAGGAGGTATGCTTGGTGTCTTGGTTGAGCCTGATGGGATAGAAAAGACAAATAAATGCAGGGAAATAATTTGTAATGCAATAAAATAAATTCCAGAAATGTTTAAAGCTAGCCTTGGGGATTAAAGGTACTGATGTCCTTCCTTGAGTCATTTGGTACCCTTGGTATGGAAAGCACTGCCAAGGTAATGATAGACTATGGAAAGAAAAGGCACTGGAGCTAGAAGGATAATTAGCATTACCACAGATGGTACTGCTATGGTGTTGGATTAAAGGCTTGATTTCATTCCTCTAATTGAGTAACTGATTTCACCTTTGTGGATTGATGCCCAGTATTGCTGGTGCTTGGCTCTGCTCTGCAAAGATATTTCTTAAAATCTTTTCTGGTTCAATATGAAGATGTCTCTAAAAATAAAATTGAATAAGAAGCTGATGAGAAACTTGATCCACATACCCACGTTGTTGGTGACCTGCTTTGTTGATACATGACCTAAAGTATCGACAACCCTCCATAGAAATTAGCCAGATATACTCTTTACTGCCCAAATCTCTTGTGGAGCACTTATGAAGACAGGTCGTGAAGGTGGAAAGGTGGATTGTGTGTAGAGAACCCTGGATGAATTTTAGGTCGGTACTTCTCAAACTTTTGTCTATTATGAGTCACATGGGGTCTTGATAAAATGATGCAGACAGTGTTTCAGGGAGCCTGGTGAGAAGCCTGAGACCTTGAAATCTTAACCAGCTCCCAGGTAGTGCTGATTCTGTTCATCCTTGAACCATACTGAGTGGCGAGGTCATAGGTAGAATTACATGGGTGTGTGTTTTCCCTGATGTTCAAATCAAGGTTGTAAGTAGCCAAATAATTGATAAAAACTTAATGAGTTTTAAAATGTGGGGGCACTTTATCATTTTTAATTCTTTTTTTTCCCTTCCTCCTGTCTTTAGGTGCTTTCTTGTTCTCCTTGTTTTCCAGTAGCCCATCAATTCCCATCTCATTTTCTTTTGTAAATTCTTGCATCACCAGAGGCATCATCCAACCATCACATCCCTGTGGAAGCTACTCATGGCCACAGTGAAGCCTTGTGGGTTTCCTCTAAAAGACTGGATTCGTAGGTGGAGCCCGAGTAATTATAATACCAGAATAGAAGCCCTATTTCCTGAGTGCTTACATTGAGCCAGGTATTACATACAAACCTTAGCAGCCTCTGCAGACTGACAGGCCTGGAGGAGTCTTGGCCCAGTCACTGCCTCCGTTCTCTGGTACATTTTTCTCATTTGGCAAGGGGATGATAGAACTTACTATAGTAGTTTGGTTTGAAGATTAAATTAAATGATCTGTAAGAAGTGCTTAGGAGAAGAGTGGCTGGCACACAGAGTAGGCACTCACTGATTGGGATGTTGTAAACTCATTTAGTTCCTGCAACTCCCTTTGGTTTGCTTGTCCTTACCTCCCTATTACAGGTGGCAGAACATGCTCAGAGAAGGGAAACCATTTGCTCTGAGTTCCCCAGTGAGTTAGTGGTTAAGCCAGAATTAGACTGTGGCTCTAAGAGTTCACTGCATTATTCTGCCTCTCTTATGGTTTATATATAAATACTATGGCTACATGGTAAACTAAGTGGTTCACAGAAATTAGGCTAAAAGATAAGGTCTGTATACTCAAGGAGCTTTTGTTTTGATACTTGCAAAACTGGCACAGGTGACATGTCTTCTGTGATATAAGGTGCTGTTGAGATGAGCAACTCTTAAATGAAGAGACATAGTCGACAAGCTTGTTTTAATGGTTTTGAGGTATACATGATTGAACTGAAATAAGAGAAGTAAATTTGACACATAGGTAGCAGATGCCAATGACAGGGGACTGTTGTAGTCAAGGCCAGGAAAAGAGATCTGACATGGGTATCTGGGGAGGAAGGATGGAAGAGGTGATATGGATTTTGAATGGGTAGAGTTGTGCTCAAAATACTCTTTGCTGTTGACTTCGAATCCAGGCCATTTAATATGGTTGAAGGTACAGAAAAGAGGGTTCCATTCGTTCATTTTTTAAAAATACCATCCCTGTATTAGGGGCAACTTTGGCCTGATGGAGATTGGTCCATTCATTCCTACCTGAACTGGCCTCCAAAGACCTGACCTTGATTGTTATCTTGATTTCCCTCTCCCACCCATGTCTAACAGGTACCTCTTTCATTGTCTGCTTCCTTATAACAACACTAACCCTGCCATTCGCTCTCCCAATGACACCGAGAGTGTGCCTGTGTGTATCATGTGTAGTCCTCTGCTCCTTCCTGGTGAGTAGAGTACTAGGATTTACTCTATTAAAAATAATACGAGATGGTTTGGAGAGGAGTTGTATACTTAGTCCTGTAGCTTGTTTAGTGTTTTCTTGATCGAATACTCTCCCAAGTCTGGTTTCTTTGCTATTCAATTTGAATCTGTAATTAGATATCCTCACTGAAGCAAACCTGTAAAGAGTCCTTTGGATCTGAGAGGCTTTTAAATTTAAGCCAATAAGTCTTTGGGATTGGGACGCTGTGTCAGAGAGGAAGACTGATTCCCTGCTTAAACGTCTTCCTAGAGTTGCCACATCCCCAGATCTGGCTTTCAGCTTTGTTTCCAGAAGTTTGATTTTTGGCAGTGTCCTTTGAGGTGGTTGAGCAACTTGATGCTTGCAGGTGGTGAGGATATCCTGTGCTTCTATAAGAAATCCACCTGCCAGAATTGGAGGGAGGCAGGTTGAGTGGATAATCTTATCACGTAGGGGTGGGGCTTTGGTGATTGATATGTTGATCTCCTCCGACTGCTCTCTGTTCTTTTTCCTTTCTTCTCTCCTAATGGTGAGGGTGTGAGAAGGCATGCTGATGCATTTTGAGACCTTGGCCAGAGCGCCTTCATTCTTCTGCTGTAGTCTTTTAAAAAAACAAAAAACAACTTTTATTTGGAAATGCTTTAAAACTTACAAGACAGTTACAGAAATAATACAAGCTCCAAACATAGAACTCATCCTACTCTTTATTCCCAGATACGCACATCCACCAGTTTTAACATTTTGCCACATTTGCTTCATTCTATTTATCCATCTGTCCATTTATCCATCTTTTTAGCTGTCAGTCCATTTTCTGAACTCTTGAGTGTAGGTTATATACATCGTGCTCCTTGAACACTTAATACTGCCATGTACATTTTATAAAAACAATTACATTTATTTATGTATCCATCTTGAGTACAGTCAAGTTCAATAAATTTAACGTTGCTGTAAAGCCTACAGTTTATATTCCAGTTATTTTCATATGTCCCAATAATGTCCCTTGAGCATTTTCTTCTCCCTTGCTAGATCCCATCTAAGATCATGTATTGTGTTTGTCATTATCTCTTTAGTTGCTTTTTTTTAACTGTAGGTATTTATATATAACATACACTTTCCCATCTCACCCATTCCAAGCATACCATTCAGCAGGATTAATCACAATAACAGTACTGCCATGGCTAATAAAATGGTTTGGATTTTCATCATATCATAAGAAGAATTAGATTATATTTCTGATTTATGAATCTTATAATTATGATGTTTTGAGTTTAGTGGCCTTGTTTCGACTTGGTTATTCCCAGGTCCATCATGTGTTCATCCCAGTAGCTTCTTTCTGTGTGAACGTGGTTTCTGAAGCTGGCACTGCTCTTAGAGGTGCCCTTGTTCTTAGAGGTGCCCTCTCCCTTCATCTTGGCAGCCACAGGGCAGAGCCCACTTGGCCGTTTTAGACAGAATATTCCAGTATTGTCCACATGCTAGATGCTTTTTCTTGGTGCTCCTTTGGGTTGAATGAGCTCCCTTTACACTTTTCCGAATTAGAACTGAATGTTGCAAAACCTTGCGGTTGATACTGACTGCCTTTGAGTATTTAACTTCTACTTGAGCAGTTTATGCCTTGCTTTTTTTAGAAAGATCTTTTCATATTTTTTCCCTGGCTGTAAACATGGTAATAGAAACCAACTTTTGTTGAAGGTCTCTTTGCTAAGGGCTTTATGGGTATCCACTCATGTAATCCTCACAACAGCCTGTGAGGGGAGGTATTGTTGAGACTTCCATTTTAAAGGTGAGGGAACTTGAGGCCTAGAGCATTTCCATAGCATTCCTTGGGTCACACAGTAGCTGGGGGCCTTCATGCTTACCTTTCTGTGGGTCTAGCACAGCTCTTACCTACAGTGCTGTACCAAGAGCTAGGAAACAGCTGAAGAAAGGGGGCCTCTCCACCTGGGGTATAAGGTTTCTTTTGTGGAGAGAACTTCCCCTTTACCCCAAGGGTGGGGTGTGTTTGTCCTCCTTCCTTCTGCCCTCACTTCCAGGTACACCCTTACAAATAGGTATTAGCCCTATGGTTCTTACCATTTTACCGCTATTCATGGGGAAAAAAAATTCAGTGTTAGCCATTTCTCTTAAGAGCAGCCTGCAAAACTGTCTTTGGACTTTGGAAGGCACATTTATTATGTTTTTGAAGGTCCTGCACATCACTGTACCAGAAGGGCTACATTTGAATTCTATAACACTGTCCGGTCTGTTCTTCTGGTGGTATGAAGAATCACGATTAACTTTATCTCCTCGTCAGGACTGACCTCATCTGGTCATTCTGCAGAGAACTTTGTGAAGCCCCTGTGATGTTCCAGAGCTGTTGCTAGGTGCTGGGGTTGAATTCAAGAATCTTTGATTGGTGAAAATGTCCAATAGAGGGTGGCAACTGGCATGGTTGAGGTCTGTACAAATGCTTTGGTTATGTGGAAGGTGGAGTGACTCTGCATATGAATGCTATCTCAGAACGCAGAGATATGAGCTAACTCTCGAAGGATGTCGTGTAGGGGGAGTTGTCTGGGAAGTAAAGAGGAGGCAAGGCACAAAGGGCAGCCTGTGCAGCGACCTGGAAACATAACAAAGTATGGTGCTTTGGGGTCACAGCATAGCTAAAAGCTAGCAGAGAGGGTGACTGTCAGTGAAGAAGTGAGGGAGACCAGAAGTGAGGATTGACCTACTTTGCAAAGGGCCCTGGTCACCATTCTGAAGAATTTGGCTCTTATCGGGCAGGGAGTGGAAAGCCACTGGAATGTTTAGGGGGAGGAGTGATATGTAAAGTAACCTGATTTGTGTTTTAGGGAGATCGCTTTGAGGGTGGGGTGAGATGGATTGGCCAAGGTAGGGGTCTGAGAGGCCATCCAAGGTCATTTTAGTTGTTGAGTAAAAAGATGATGAGGTGACAGAGATGGGCAGTAGTTAGAAAGCAGATTGACATTGTCTTGTACATTTTATGTAGGGGTGAAGGAGATGGGTTATATATGATGGACTTTGTTCTACCTTGGAAGGATGAATAGATGTTGCGTCTCAGGCCAGGAGAATAGCACACTTGGGGAGTGAAGCAGAAAGTGAGTTCGTGTGGAGCATGTAGAGTATGTCATGAGGTATAGATTCCTGTCCAGAAGGGTGGGTGGAACTGGAATTGGTGGTCTGGGATTCACTGGGCTGCAGGCTGAGGACTGACTGGACCCCTGAGACCCCACTATATAAGGAGGAAACTAGTAAAAAGAACCCCAAGGAGGCAAATCAGTAGAGTTTCTTGTGGCAGGAGCCATGAAGGAGAGCTTTTAAGGGATGGGGAGTCAGCAGCAGAGTCAGACTGCAGAGGGAAGTCAAGAAGAATGAAAGAAGCCTTAATTATATCTTCCTGATAGTCAAGCAGCTCCAAAAGGTTATAAAAGAAAAATAAAAAGTCTGAGTTTGTAAACGAAGACCTAATATAAAAACATTGGCAGTGAGGCCATTGGCCTCTAAAAGATCCTTTTATACTAACAGCAATAGGTTCGCGTTTACTCATGCTTAGTGGGAAGAGCAGGAATTAGTAACTAAGTTGACCCTAAGGTTCTTTCTAATCCCAGGAGCCTACAACTCCATGGCCTCTGAGTTTGAGAGAAGAGGAAGAAAATCCCCTAGCTTTTGAGGGTGCTGGAGAGAGAACTGTGGTGGTTCTAGCGTCACACTGGCAGGCTACATTCTCTCGGGGGGATGTGTGCCTACCTCTGTTGGTCTGAATCTTCTAAGCACAGACTCTTTCAAGTCTGATATGAGCACCTGGCTTGGGCTGTCTGGGACCAATGTCCCTGATAACCCAGTTCTGATTGGGTGGCTGTGGTACAGATATTCTTAAGACTGGGCATTTACACTAATCAAGTGGGAGTTGGATAGATTGACCCATTCCATTCTTGCCACAGATTCTATGGAAGTGAAACCCATCATGACCAGAAAGTTGCGGAGGAGGCCAAATGATCCTGTCCCCATCCCAGACAAGAGGAGAAAACCTGCTCCAGATATCCATGTGCATTATGCTTTCATCACCTTTTTTTTCTTAAACCTATTTAATCCATTGTTTTTCCATTTGGTAGGATGTACATGGCCTTTGTCCTACAGAAAATATTAATACTTGATTGGAAAGAGTGTATAAATGATTTATTCCATGAGATAGGTGTTGGCCATTTTATTATTGGAGACCTCAATTGCAGCTGCTTTTAGTGGGAGGGATTTTATGGAAAATAGTTATTTGGAAAGATATTTTGTTTTGAAATTCAACCTTGTTTTAACTCTCCAAGATTCAGGGGCAACTTCAGACTTCATGTGCCTAGATTCTTTCACCTGTGAAATGAAGACAGTAATCTCTACCTTCATGTACCCCCATGGTCTGTATCCCCACAATGGTTGATTGCTAGCTGTTTATAAATTACAGCAAATGAGATTTTAGTCAGACAAAATACTAATAAAAATGGGGAAGTGTTTCTGTCCCTCTTAAGGAGGTAATAAATAGCTGCTTTCCCAGAATGGTTCAGTTACTAGTCTGCCACCAAGCAAGAGCATGATTTCAAGTCTTTCACCTTCACACCTGAGGATTCTAACTTGCTCGGAAAGATTAGCCGCATGTGTGTGTGAAAGTCTTCAGAGCCTTCGGTACAAAAGCTCTTGATAAATTCAGGAGATGAAATTCATATGCTCTTTCTATTATAGTTACCTAATGAATTTCGTTCTACTTTCTCATCATAGAAATCTGTAAGATGGAGAATGTGAATTCATTCTTGGGCACCACAACATTTAGTAGAAGAATCAGACTTCCAAGAAGCAAATTATTGTTATAAAAGCATCATTTATTGAAAAGTTAAACTCTTTTTAGTTTTTAATGAAAAAGAAAAAAGCATTACTTAGCATAATCAGACTTTCTAAATTCTAGAATATGGTTTTGTCAATTTGGAAACTCTATTTTAGACACATTCCTTTAACTCTCAACACCCCAGCTAAACTATTTGTTAACAGATGAACAGATTATGGAGGATCTGAGAACGTTAAATAAGGTACAGTTTGATTTATTTGAAACCTTGGCCTTGGCATGGTTTTCTGCTTCACTGTTCACATGTCACTTGTTAACTCATGAAACTTCTGACACCTTAAGTTGCATTTGAAATGACTTTCTCTAAGATTTTTTTTGTTGTTCTTCCTACAGCTTAAGTCACCCAAGAGACCAGGTAAGTGCATGATGTTTTTGCCATTTGTGCAGTTTTTTTTTCATGTTGTTGGAAAAGCATGCAACACTTGTTAGGGCATTGTTGCAATCCTTGAAAAGAAAATGTTTGTCATTTGTCTAAGAAGAGTCATCATGAAAACTGAAGGGACCTTAAGTGCACCCCACCTCTGGGATTTTTTCTTTTTTCAAATCCTGCTATGTTAAAGTTATTTTTGTCTTTTCCTTAGGATTTACTGTGAGAGAGACATTTGATTGATTGGCTGGTGATGGTTTCCTTCTGTGTAGATATCAGGCATAAGATTTAAGAACGCAGCCATTTTTGAATAGGAAACTAGGTGGGTTTTTCCATTATGACTCGCTTTCTGGAGTAAGTTCTGGGTATTACTGCTCCCATGGCTCTTTGCGGCCTGGCTCTGGGAAGGGACTATGTAGGCTGCTCTGAGTCAAGGTTCTGGAAAGAGGTGGGCTCGCTGTTCACTCAGTTTTTTCCCAGGCAGCACTTGAGAGTCAATGAATGCCAGGTTGCAAAATAGAATTCTGGCTTGGTAATGCCTTTTTTTTTCTTAAGGCACTTTGATTACTCACACATCCCTCTACTCACAAAGTCATGTGAAAGGAAAACAGTACTCTTCTCTCCCTAGATAATTTCCTCCTCTGGGCCACTGTGGTCCGAGGAACTGTCCTGACTTACGGAGACAGGTGGGAAAGGGGCTATGTGAGTAAGCTGGCTGTGAATTTAGATCACTTGAATCCACCAAAGTTGCTAGCACCATATTACTTTGACTCTGTACACGCCAAATAGCCTGCTCTACTCAGTAAAAAACTATTCCTCAGAATTTCTTTTTTTTACAAAATTTTTAAAAAGATATACACATATCAGAAGCCCTTGAAAGAGATACACATATCAAAAGCCCTTTGGGGTTTCTGCTGGTGACCAGAATTTTAGTCCCACTGTAAGTGACCTTGTATAAGTCTCTTAACCTTTCTGAGCCTCAGGTGTCTCCTCTGTTCGGTGAAATCAACCCGTGCCTGGTCTGCTGCACAGGGTTGTTCTGAGAATCAGGTTAGATATCCAAGAAAGAATTTTGTTGAACTTTCATTTGTTACAACTGCAGGGGTTTGTGCTGATGATCTTGAGTATGAAGAGCATTTCACTTAAAGTTTGCTAGCTGGTGGACTCGCACATGTTTGTTATATGTTTAGTTATTTAAATATCTCCTTGGTTTCTCCAGCATCCCCATCCTCTCCTGAGCACTTGCCTGCCACACCTGCAGAGTCTCCAGCTCAGAGGTTTGAAGCTCGCATAGAAGATGGCAAATTGTACTATGATAAAAGATGGTATGTTATGGAAAAACACAGTTTTCCTGTAAGAGTCTCAAAAGAGCCATTTGGAAAGAGGTTTGCGGAATCTATAGTTGTTATTTCATAGCATAACTCCTGCTTAATTTACATTATACTTAAGTGGAACGTTTAAAAATGTATCCGGAATCATTGGATCTTGATCACTAAGATCTCTGAAGCCAGCGTTCCCCCAAAATGTGCCCTGCTAATGGTGGTCTGGGAAGAATAATGGCTTCCTTCTCTCTCCGTGCTGCTGTCACCATATTAGAATTGGTGAGCTCATGTTTCTTGTGGTGCCCCCGTGGACTGGGACCCAGAGTATATTTTCCCCTCTGTCTCCTCTTAACTTTGCCCCTGTGCTAAAGTTAATAGGTGTTCAATGGAAAAAAGGATTTCATGGTCAAATGAGTTTAGGGGGTACTAATGCTATTTAAAACAATGGTTATCTTTATTGTAAGACTGGTTCCTGTGATATGCTTATATGCAATGTGAATTTCTGAGATCTTGTTAAGTTTTTTTATTTGACCGTGGTACCCATTTTGCATGCATCATCCAACTGCAAGACTCTCCTAGGAAACACTTAGGGGAACTGTGTCCTAAAATATCAACTAGTTTAGGTTGGAGACTGCTTGACGTCTTAAGACCAACAGTTTCATTGAAAAGGAAATGGCAAAACAATATGAAAAAGCCTTTAAAGCTCAAACATTTTTTTCATTCAAGAAACATTTGTTGCTTTTATGATATTAAGCATTATGTTAGTTGTTAAATTACCCCAGATCCTGCCCCCTTTTTACAACTCTTTTAATTCTGATGCCGTCTTTCTATTCTTTGTACATGTGCGAGCATGCTTGTATTCCGTGTAAATCACAGTGGACCCTTGATTGTGTTCTGCCTTTTCACTAGATTTTATTCAGAATGTTTTTCTGGGTTACTTCATGGTCTCTGTATAAAGGTTATGTTGTTCTTTGAGTTTTTGTATCTTTATTTAACCATAAGTTCAAAAATTATGGTGATGGTTATTTTGAATTGTTTGAGCTTTAAAAGAAAACAAACAAACAAACCAGCATTATCATCCTATACTTCTGCTTTGGCAGAAATGCTTAGATATCTAATCGTTACTGAAATAAATCAGTTCCACCTGTCAACTTGCACTGAATTAGTTACCTAGGAGGTGGTGAAGACTTGTTTTAAATTAGTGATTTCTGTCCTTCTGATTTGATTATTCTTTGGCATTTTTCAAAAAGGTCATTGAGCAGTGTATCATTACGTGGCTTATCAGAACATGTGACCACTAGGTGGCAGGACCGCACCGCTCATCACACCAAGAAGTAAAACAAGATGAAAAATGTTTCTAATAATGAAAACCAAATAACCTTTAAAGATCAAGCCCACACATAAGAACCGTCTTGGAAAATGATGAGATTTATCACTAAAGTTTTTACGGATTTATGAATCTTAAAGCCATGCGATATTTGAAATGATGTTCAGTTTCTAATTGTGTGGCTTCGGATCTTCCTCTTTCCAGCTTTAATTCTTAGACATTATGAGACAAGTCTTGAGGTTGAAAATGCAGTGAAATAAAATTCTTTTTTTTTTTTAAAGAGAGGATCCAAAGTGACTGGTGTTTGATAATGTATACAGAGTGGTCAGGTTTGATATGTTCAGAACTTCTAAACATCTTGAAGGAATTTCCAGTGTCTTAAATGGTAGCAGCAGTTTTTAGAAATAAATTCTCTGGAAGCATTTTACTTTTTCAGCGAACATAAAAGTTTCTTACTCTGTTGTTAAATATATTTTGAGAATACTGTTTTCTGTATTTTATGTGTTTTTCTTCTTTGGCCTTGGCAATCAGACCTCATAAAGCATCTGTTGAAAGGTGGGTTCCTCTCTTCCCTGGTGATAATTGGAAGGTGTTCATTGGCATCCCAGCTGACGCTTTCACCCACACAGAACGAACCACTCATGTTTCACCAGGCTCTTGATACTTTGCTGTAACATCCTTGTCATTTTGGAGGTTTTAGTCTTTCTTTCTTTTTCAGCAGTCATATCTGTTGCTGAAAGGTCAGCTGAACCACTTTATGCTCTTTGCAGTGGTTTGGAGTATTCTGGTGGAACAGTTTTCCTGGCAAAACATATTTCATTGAGCTCTAAATGACTTCAGCAAATTGATTGTGATTCAGGCTTCCCATCTTGGCATGAACACTTATCAAGCTGCATTTCCTTTTGAAAGCCTGTTTTCTTTGCCTTGGCTTTACACTGCCACTAAGGCATTTTATATCATGTTCTATGTTTTCCTCACCTTCAGATTTGGACTAATAGTCCCTCTTAGGAAATACTGTGAAAGTAGGTTTTGTTTTTAAATAACTAATATTATTGATAGTACTGGGGGACTTTTTTCACTCCTCACTTTAAATCAGAATGAATTAGAAATGAAGTCACCCACTCGCTTAAGTGGGTTTAATCCTCTGCTCTTAAGTAGACACGGAAGTTGAAGAACTGAAAGCAGAGATTATTTACAACTAGAATTTTGTACTTATCCTATAGCTGTTACATATAATTCATTTTGGGGGAAAGTAAAATGTTAATATCAGGATTTCCAGTAGGATACAAAATTAAATTAATTCAACCCCCTCCCTGCCCCACTTTGTGTTCCACCTTCAAAGAAATTGCTTTCTTCTAAAATAGTAGTGGTAATTCTAGTTCATTGAGTTTAATAGCAGAGGCAGAGCTTGATTGTCGGGATTCCCAGGTCAGAATTTCCATTAGTAATAAAGTAATAAAGTCAGTTCGACATTTGGGGCTTATTCTAAGAAGCTATTTAAAGTTGTTTTTTTTCTTTTTTCCCAGCAGAGCTGAGACGCAGATTGAAGAAAGTAGTTAATTGGCAAAAAAAGTTGATAAATGTATATTTTTACTAATTTCGCTCTATAAAGATTGCTTTTAAGTATTTTTTAAATGTCAAATATATTTCAAATTCTTTAAAATTTAAAGTCTTTAAAAATTGAAAAATAAGTTGGTCATATACTTTTTGGTTTTATCTGAAAACTTCCATATCGATACCTTTAATTTCTGAAGACTTAATTTTTTCAGAGAATTTGAGTAATTTCAGATTTGCTATCCAGGGACAGTGGTTTACCAAAACCATTGCATGGTAAATGAGAATCTCCTTATAGTCCCAGAGACTCTGGTTCAAGAGGGACGCAGGAATGAGTTGATGTGGAAGTTGGCTGCTTCAGAAAGCTTGCTGGCCACCTCTCCTCTGGAGCTGATGGGAGCAGTGGCATTGTTAAAACCAGTGCCTTCTAGCGATCCCAGAGCAGGCAGGTTTGGGAGATGGCCACGTGCTCTAGTCTCAGGGCGCTTCTTGGGTAACGGACCAGACTGCATCATTTACTCTTGGTGTTCAGTTTCTGGCCAGTCAGATGTGATGGACTTTGGGTTCTAAGCACATTTGAAGGAAATTACAACACATCTCATGAGAATTACTTGAATAGCCTTCCAGAGTTAACTGTTGTCTCAGACAGACCTGTTTGACATGTGACATTTTTATTTTTATCCCATTTGTTATTTACTTTCCGATATTGTGGCTTTAAAAAAAATAGTTATTTACTTTTTTATATAGTTAATACTTATTTATTGTAGGAAAGGTTATGCAAAAAAGGAATTTTATAAAATTTTAATTTACATTTGATATATATTAATGCAATTTATATTTTAATATATACATTTACCCCATTTTCTGTGTGTATATATATAAATATATGATACACATATAATATATATATATTTTATTACAAACTCAAGAATATAATAGACATAGGCTGGTTTTTTTTTCACTTAGTATATTGAGCATGTTTCTACACAATTAATATACTTTTTTGCCATGTGCGTGGCTTTTCTTTATTAAAGTATTGAGAAAGTAGTATCAGACTGACTAGAGGCTAGTTACATTTTCTTTTGTTTTTTATCTCTTTAATAACTCACAGTCCCCATAGAATAACTGTGAATGCTTTTCTCCCTCTCTACTTTTATTCTAACTGTTATTCAAGATATTACTCTTTACATAGGATAGTTGGCTTGGACTTGGGAGGGAAACCGAGGGAAGTGGCAGAGTTACAGTTTTGCTGTGAGCTAATTCAGCCTCTCCTCATGCATTGTACAATTCAGACCTTGCAATATTACACGTTTAGCATAATGAAGGTCCCCTGACCTAGTTTACCAACTGCTCTTACGGCCAAAAGCAGCTTTAAAGCTTGGGTCTAAACCAATCTCACTATTTTAATTGCATTTATGATTCATTTTCTTTTAACAGTGTTTTCATGAAGAAAATTTGACTTGGAAATCTGAGTTTTCAGCTCCTAAGTAGCAGATTAAAGAGTGTTCAGAATCTAGATTGGAAAAAGATCATTGAAGGAGTGAAGTGCATTTTTAAGCTGTGATATCTTGGCAATAGGTTATTTCATTATACCTGCAAATCAGAGAGTCTCCCTTCTTCCCCCTAGAGAAATAAGAAGATGTAGTGATTTGCTAGGAGATGTGGGATTTACACGAGTTAGTGGGTCTGTTTAGTCAGAGCTTGCAGCCCAAATGAACCATAGGCTATGTTCTTGAATGGACTGGAGCTGGCTCAGACCAGGGCAGCCAGCAGCAGCTCAGCTGATGTTTCCAACTCTTGTAATCCAGCAGCTGTTCCTGTGTCCTGTGGCAGCTGTCTTTGTGCCATTTGGGCATTAGCCCTGGTTCCCTCACTTTCATCCCTGTCCTCATCCCTGAACTTCTGAAGTTGGAGGTGGCCCTGCACTACAGGGCCAAAAGAGTAGATGCAAGGGCTAAAAGGAGAGCAGCTGTCTTGTGTCCTGCATTCATTCAGAGAGGTTTTCCTGGCTGTCCAGGCCCAATTAGATACCTTTTGGCTATGTCATGACACTCTAAACTTTATCTAATTACAACTTGTCAGAGAGGAATTACTTAATGTTCTTCACGCCGCTGCATTTGATGCTCTGTGATGGCAGGGGCGTGTGGCCTTGTTCACCATCCATCTCTAGCATGCAGAGGTTCACACTAAGTGTTTAATGAATCTTTGTTGAGTAACTGTCCAAAAGTGACATCTGAATTTGGCCTTTCTTCCTGTTGATGACTTACTTGGACTAATGGAAAGTTAACCACATGATGGTTGTTTAAGTGCACGTGTTGATTTCCTCCACCTAGTCACCCTTCAGTGTTTTGGGGTGGGGCAGGAGGTAGGGATATAGTTTTTAATTAAAAATGAAGCCTTCTGAAATCCAGACTTATCCTCCAGTATAAGTGAAGACCTCTTTATTATATTTTTTTTGCTAGTGGTAGTGGGTTTTCTTTTCACTTGTGCCTTGTTTTCACAGGTACCACAAGAGCCAAGCCATCTATCTGGAGTCAAAGGACAACCAGAAACTCAGCTGTGTGATCAGCTCAGTTGGAGCCAATGAGGTAGGGACCACACTCCCTTACCCTCTAGGAAAGCAAAATTTGCTTTGCAAAGTATTTACATCAGGACAAACTTGAAATGAGAAAGTACCACCAAGAAAGCCCAATGGGTTGTATGTGGGTTAGAGTCTAAAGTCTGCACTTTCAGGCAGAACAGAATGGTCAAACTCACCCGTGAAAATCCCTTACTTTACTTGTCTACAAATATATTTATTAGTGTTTTCCTTGTGGTATTTGTCAACTTCCTGTACAGGAATTGATTTGGTAGCTACAGAGCTAGATTACAGAAGAAAATAAAAGGCAAGTCTCTGTGCTGTGTATTCACATCCTGCTTCTTTGTAAGGTAGCCATCTACTGAGAATGAAGCTGGCCTGTGGAGCATATACCACCTTTGTTTTGTTATTTATCTTGAACTTTCATTTGTACTAATTGATTTGTTTCTTACTGTGGGGATTTAATTTTTTTTTTTTTTTTGCATGGGCAGGCACTGGAAATTGAGCCTGGGTCTCCAGCATGGCAGGTGAAAACTCTGCCTGCTGAGCCACCGTGGTCCGCCCTACTGCAGGGATTTAAATGAGACCTGTGAAGGCTCCTGACAAAGGGTCTGACACATAGTAAATGCTCACTAAGTGGGTGCTGGCTTTGAATCTTAGTCTTGCTTGCTGTTGTTCCAATCTAGCATGTCCTTCTGTGTTTCTAAACTACAAACTACCAGGCTCTGTGCTTAGGTTTTTTCCTGTGAGTCACCCCCATAGGAGGGGGTTTGAGTCTTAAGTCAGCTCAGTGGCTTACCCTCGAAGCTAATGTAACTGCACTGGGATTTCTCTGACTGGCCCAAACTAGGAAGATGTCAGCAATGGGTGTCTTGTATTGTTAGTAGTTTTAAAAGTTAAACTTTATGAGTTGTATTGCTTGATCTTTTATCAGCCCATTAATGTCTACAAAGAAATTGATTTTTATGTTTCTACCCTCTGTAACTTATTTGTGCCAGTGCACAGTAAATCTAATGAAACTGGATTATGAAATAACTTAAGCCTCTTCTATTCTCTCAGCTTCCTCAATTGAAAATGCCCTCAAATGTGACTGGTTTGCAAAAGGATTGTTTACTCAGAAGTTAGAGAGAGCCTTCCAAATAAATGAATTTCCTTCTTCTCTGGGGCTCAGCGTCTATGTGAGTCACCTCCAGCCAAGTGAAAAACAGAACAGGAGCCTAAGAGAGACCTGTAATCTTCACCTAAGGGGTGTTATGATGTCACTCTGTGCATGGCCATGCTGGGTGCTATATAAAGCACTTGTGGCCTCCCATTACCTAAAGCCAACCCAGAATCAGCTCATTCTTTTCTCTTTTGACATTTCAAGATTTTTCAGGAAAATAGAACTGCAAGTTGGATTTTTTTTTCCCTCTTTGCTGAAGATTGTTACGTTTTGACATAATTGTGTCAGAAATGTCTGACAAAGGAAATGGTGACGCTGTGACATGTCTCATGAAGAAAGATGCTTCAGTGCATCAGAGGCATGCAAGTCTGGTAATGGGGAAACATTTCTCATTTCTTGAAAGTGTTCCAGGTCATTTTCAGATCAAATCCTAAGTGACGTTGGAGCCATTTGACCTTTGATTCTGGGCAAGGTTTGTGGGTTGGTCTGAAGGTGTTGGTAACAACCCGATTCAGCCTTTCTTGGGATCAGTTTTCAAGTTTAAAATAGTTCTGTCAGATTGAAGAAAAGCTTCACTTCATATGAGGTCTTCAGGTTTAAAAAATGTTTAAACCAATGCATTGACTTTAAGGTCTCTCTGTTGCTAAATAATCATATTGAAGAAGTTGAGATGAAACCGAGTGTAAGTTTTTTAGAACCTGAGAGTAAGTTTTTTAGAACCGCCAAATTGAGTGGAGGAGTAAGGAGATACGTTTGTAAAATTGTCTTATGGATGGCATTTGTCAGCCAGAGTTCATTCTCAATTCCAGGACCTTTGAAGATGTTATTAGTAAAAGTGTACCCAAACTGAAGGGGGTGGGCCTTAATCCAATATGGCTGGAGTCCATATAGCCAAGCAAATTAGACATAGAGAAAGAAGCCAGAGAGAGCAGCCGGAAACTGGAAGTCAGTGAAACCCAGAATAGAAAGGTGAAGACACCATCATGTGCATTGCCATGTGACGGAAAAGCCAAGGAACCCCAAAGATTGCTGGCCAGACAGAACATTCTCACCTCAGAAGTAAGCAAGCCTTTTAGCCTCTGAAACTATGAGCCAATAATTCCTGCTTTGTTAAGCCAACCCATTGTATGGTATTTGCTTTAGCAGCTGGCAAACTTATACAACCATGAGCCTTTATTTCCAGAAAAACAGAGTATTGAAAGGTTATAATATGAATTTCCCTTGAGGCAAGGAAAATATTTCCAAATTTGATTGGAAATTTATGTTCATGAATATATGTATTCTGAATGTTGATAACCCTATAATCAAACCAAATCAGAGAGTCCTTAAGATCAAGGCAAAAATAGAAACCCAAGATCGCTAGTGTTTAGTTTACATTTTCTTACTCAGGTAAAAGAGATGACACTGAAGGAAATGAGTGCAAGGGCTGCTGCCTGCTCTCTGCACTGAAGGGGTGTGGGGTACCTCTAGGATGGCCAAAGGTGTTGGAGAAACTTGCGAAGGCTTCACCAGTTGAAACAGATCATTTGAGACTGAGTTGCCGATTTTCTGCCCACACCTAATTCATGTACATTTTTTGATGCTCTGGAAAATTTGCTTTTCAGTATTTCATAGCCTCTCTCACCTTGTCTCTTTCCTTCTCTTCTGTGCAGATCTGGGTGAGGAAAACAAGTGACAGCACAAAGATGAGGATCTATTTGGGCCAGCTGCAGCGTGGGCTCTTTGTGATCCGCCGGCGGTCAGCGGCTTGACTATCTATTAGTGTTCTTCCCTTGGCCCTTTTTCTGGAGTGGTTTTTATTCTTGGTTTGTTTTGTTCTTAATGGAAAAAAAAATTAACTTACTCGGAATAGCTACTTGGCCTTGAAAAGGGAGATTACGGTTGTGGATTCTACAAGGCACTTTAGTGGCCGGACACTTCCGTCTTTGTGTCAGTCTTACCTGCCTGGACCTCTTCTAGACATCAGCCACCACAGGACTATTTTACATTTGAGGGTACTGGAGGTTGATGTACTTTCTTTTGTGTCTTTATTTTTTACATAGATTTGTCTTTAACTTTTTTTTTTCCTTTTGAGTTTGAAGGGACAGATAGCTCTTTTAGTAATTAGATCTTTCTACCATGAAGAGGAACAGGAAGGGATACACTCTCCAATTCATTTTCATGTCTTGAATCTGATTAGTAGATCACGTAGCTTTCCCTTGTCGAGCCCAATTCACTGTTTCCCCAGAAGCTTGGGGCAGAGGTCCTAGCAGAAGGAGATTAATTCTCCCGGCTCTCAGCCTCCGTAGAGAAATAAATGCCTTGTGTAACATCTGGCACATGCCATCCATTCTGCTGACTGAACAACAGAAAAATTTGCCTGGGGACTGTGCATTGAACTAAATAGAGTTGAGGGGAGAGGAAATTTCATATTCATAATGTGCCGAAGCTACCATATTTTAAATGTTATTTAATGGAAGTGGTTTATTTAAATACACTTATGCATTTGTTCTAGCTCAGGCTGGAACAAGAAGTGGTCTTTTCAGAAGTTTTAATTTGTATTTCTTTTCTCTCCCCTGTTTCCAAGTAGATGAAATAATACCTGCCACAGACTGTGGTTGTCTGGGTTACTTGTTGTAGACGGGGAGGTGAGATTAATAGTGCAATAATCCATGAGCTTCAGACTCTCACTCATGGTTCAGATTTCTGTCTTGCTGAATTGTACATTGGCCATTCTGAACCCATGGAACTTTCTGTCAGGCACTTGGCCCTCATAGTCCCCCAGGAGATCTGGCCCAGGTTGAAGAGGAGGAAAGCTGCTTTGCCTTAGCTGTCACTAAGCTTTCATGCTTTCCAGTGAATCTAGATGAAGTGGCCTTCCCTGCACTCCGTGTCTCATTCCTGTAATGGGAGTAATGATTCATTGGGTGATGGGATTTTCTACGTTCTAGTTGCTTTTGTGAGATGTTTAAAGAATTTGGGGTTAGAGTAGTTGCTCACTTCTCTGTGGGCAATTAGTAGGATTTACACGTCCTAGGACATCTTTGTAAGTAATTCCCTTGGTCTCAAGTGATTCTCCTTATATTCTCTCTTGATGTACATATACCAGGCTTATTTAGGGGACCGCGAGGACATATAATTCACCTCAAGTCCTGGCTTCAACAGAGACCAAACCTTACCCAGAGTAAAGACTTGTACATATATATTTTTATTTAATTTATAATCCTTTTTTTTTTCTGATGTTGGGAGTATATTTAGAAAATGGGATAAATGATGCTGTCTATCAAAAGTTGCCTGGGCATTGTTTCTTCTCTGCCCTTCAACCCCCATGGATGATGATGATGTTTACTACAGTGAACCAAGTGCAGGGTAAACCGGACTTTACTTTTTGTTTCTTGACACCTTCGCTGTAGGAGAGAACTTTGTGTGCTTGATTACTCACTGTGCAGTGTATCATATCCCATCATATAGGTGACTGTTGGATTTTAGCTAGTGACCTGTGATGGAAATTTATTTAGATGAAATATGAGGGTGGTTTAAAAATAATTTTTTTTATGGTCATCTTACTTGTCCTTGTTAACAGAATACCAAAGTGTGTTTTTATTGGAAAGGATTGTGTTGAGAACCACTGGGGTTTCCACATCTAAGCAGCAGCAAGTTGCCTTTTTTTCTTGCCTTGTCACCGCCTTTGTGCTTTTGTGAAGTAACTATTTATTTGAAGACCAGGGTGTGGGCACTTTTGCTGTCACTGTTCTTTAACTTGTAAGAGTGTTTGAGGACCTGCTGAGACATGGTCTACACCCCAGCACTACATCTCCTGCCCCTCAGTGTCCTCATAGTCATTAATCTCGATCCAGTGAAAACATGGAAGAATGTAAAGTAGACTTGAGACAGCAGCGTAAATTATATTCCCACTCCCAGAAATTTTAATTTTGTATTTAGTCCAGAGATGAAAAGTCAGCAGTTCAACCACTCTTCGAGGCCTCTTTGGTGACCAGTGGCAGAAGAAGCGCTGTTGGTGGTAGATGGAGACATTTATGTGATAGACGAAAGCTAATTAAAGGGAGGGAAACATTTTGAGATTACAGAGGATAAGAGGAAACTGACCTTTAGCTCAGGTGGCTATTCCTGTTTCAAAAGGTCTTTTTCTCTCACCTGACCCCAAAGACCACCAGATGAATTCCCAGATTCTAACCATTTCCTGAAATTGTACTTTGAAATGGTTGGTCCAGACAACTTTGGCCAAAAACCTGTCTGCGTGTTTTGTTAAGAGGAAGTTGCCTCTAGTACCATAATACAGTGTTTGCTATGGACATGGTCCAGTATTTATTTTCCCTCTGACTGGGTTTTGGGTGCCTCTCCCTCACATCCCCTCCCTGTCCCACCCCCGCACCCCCCACCCCCCTCTCCAAGCCAGTGTCCTTTTGAACAATTTCCAGGTAGATTTCTGTAGCCGTACCAAAGCCAGTATGTTTTCATTCATTTGGGTACCAGTATTTATGGAGTCTAAGTACCTACCTTAATTTTTTTTTTAAACTTATAACTCAGGCCAGTGTAAGATCACACAGGCTTATCTGCAAATCAAGCTACATGTATTATGTGTTCAGGGCTGGATGACTTTTCTTGAAAAAATACAGTGGGGGTTGATTGCAATTTTTACCTAATTCTGGGGGGAAAATCCTATTTTTTACAATATTTGTGTTTTGTTTTGTTTTCGGTTGATGTTCCTTTTTAGTCTTGAATTTGTACTAAATAATTTCCTCCTGATTTTGAAATTTGACTTTTATGTGGAAATTAGAAGTCTTGATACTTAATGTTACACCAATTTCCAGAGAGTTCAAACCACTTTAATACCAGAACATAGTTAAAAAAAAAAAAAAAAAAAAAGAATTTGCAGCCAATTTAAGTAGTCAGTGAACCTTTTATATAACATCATTAAATGGTAACATTCAATGTCCTGAGAAGCAAATGTAAAATATAAGCAGTGTAAGAAGTATAGGGTTTTTGTTTTGTTTTTTTTAATGACAATAAACTTTAAAATAAGATCCAGCATTGAGTCTTTGTTGTATCCATTGACTTGATAAATAATTGAACATTTATTTGAGGTTTTCCCCCAGGGTGTGTAGGGAAAGGAAGTTGGGGGAGACAAAGTGATATACTAGGCATTTGCTCCTCCAACTATTGATTTATCAGTGAAGAGTGAAATAGGGGATGCTGTCTGAAAAACTAGCACTCAGGTTTGTAAAGAGCAGTCCAGTGATGTTGGCGGTATGAACGCACTTAGTTCAGTGCACTGTCTCCTCCACTTGTTGGTGATGATAAAGGAATCTAATTAAAAATTGAGTAAATGAAATTGACCTCAGATGGGAAAAACCTTACAGCACAATTGAGGAGGTTATTCATTTGATACTCTAGGGCAGCGCTTTCCAATCTTAACAAAAAAAATAATAGTGTTAGTACAGTTCCTGGGAGTTATCGGGTGAATGGGGCTGCTTGCTGCCTAAGCTGACCAGTCTGGCCCACCCATTGAGAAGGGTGCTTTATACTGTAGATAATGGATAGGGACAGTAACTACTTAAAATTGTTTTTGTTTTTGCTTTTTTTAAATTAGAGCAGTTGTAGGTTTACAAAAAATATATATAAAGTACAGAATTCCCATCTGTCTTCTCCCTCACATTTTTCACTATTAACACTTTGCTGTAGTGTGGCACTTTTGCTATGACTGATAAAAAAAAGTATTAAAATTACGCTATTAACTATTATCCATTGTTTACATTCAGGTTCATTCACTCTTTGTATAGTTCTTTGGTGGTTTTTCAAAAATTTTTATTCTGGTAACATATATAACCTAGAATTTTCCATGTTAACCACTTTCAAATATACAATTCATTGGTGTTAATCACACTCCCAATGTTATGCTCCCGTCACCACCATTAACAAAATTATACCGTCTGAAAAGTTGGGGTTTTTTAAGAATAAAATTCATGCAGAAAAATGCACAGATCATAATTGTAGAAGTTAACTTTTTTTTTCCCAAATAAATACCTTCTTGTAACCAGCATCCAGATCAAGAAACATTACCAGCACATGCAACCCACTTGGGCTTCCTTCCAGTTACCACCAGTCTGACTAGTTTTCTCTATCCTTATTGCCTTAGTCTTCAAGCTCTTGAGCTGTTGAGGCCTTCCATAGCACCCAGCCATGTAGAGCTGCCAGCAAAGAATGTGGCTAAGTGGGTGAGGGGAAAACCAGATCAACTCGCACTCTCGCATTTGTTACCAAGGCAACAGCCCTTGTCCTTGAAATTTATACTTGACTTTTCTGGAATGTTTTGGGTTCTAATACTCCCAATTTGGGGGTGAGAAGAAAAACTCAACAAACTTAGTATGATTGATCTAAAGCTTGATTCTTCCATGAAACTCAGCTCAGCCCTCTGCCTAATGCATAGTGAGTGCTCCCTAAGTGCTAGTTTTTAAACCATGTTGGTATAGAATGACACTCATGGGCAACCCAGTATATAGCTCATGTTGCAGGTGCTATTCCCTTTACTCACCTCATTTAATCCTTACAACAACCTTGTGGAAAGCAGATTATCACCATTTTGCAGAGAAGGAAACTGAGACTCCTTTAGTCATAGAAGTGGTTCAGTAACTCCCTCATTCAGATTCCAAAGCCACGTCTCTCAACCACTATCCTTTGCGTCCTTTTCCCTGTCCCCATTGTTAAAATTACATTCATATATCCACATTGGCTTCCTAGGGAGTGTTGTTTTTAATCTACGGTCACCTCATATACAGCAGATGTTAGCAGTAAAAGCAGAATTATTGGCTAGGATCCTTTATCCTGCTAGATAACTCTGGGTTTCTTCCTTGGCAATATAGTTGAGGGAGTCATCCTTACTAGCCAAGAGATTGTTTTCCTTTGAAACTGCCTAAGTATGAGTTCCAAGAAAAAAAGGAACCATTTAGAATGTAAACAGTAATTGGCCTTGATGGAGCCTATTTTATCTAATAAGCAACATAAGAGCATTTGGAGGAAACCAGGTATCTATATTTTTCCAAATCACTTTCTTCCTGGCTGCCTTTATTATTTACTAAGTGAGGGGGAGGGATAGGAGCCAATGAACTAGTTTCTAGAAACGGATGGAGCTGGACATCCTATATCTTTATGTCTGGATGTTGGAGGACCTTTTTGTGCCATGTCGTCCCACTGCGGCAGGCATGGAAATGGAAGAACACTCCGGTTCTGTGTCACCTACTTCCTGCCCAGTTACAGTCAGCAACCTGCCAAACAACCAGCCCTGGGGGTGCAGTCTTCAGACAGTGACAGAAATGATACCTTTCATCAGTGTTAGAGCTGCCCCCAAGCCCTATCCTTGGTAAAGCTAAGCACCTTTCCTGCTTTTAAAAAGGCAGCGCTAATTTGAAGGAATAACTTCTTCATTTCTGGACACACAGGCACCGTTTCACTCTCTTTGGACATAATGTCATGGTGAGAAATATATTAGCTTCAGGAACTTCAGTGTTTACCAAAGTAGATGTTTTTGTGAATAGCTATGAATATTAAGACAAAAAATGTTTAGGAAGACTCCTAGGGGAGTGAGATAAGTAAGAAAGATACAAACAGCATAGGTTCTAGATGCTTTATCCCTTTATCCATTTTCTCTAATCTGTGTTTGCTTGGTTCCCTTAGAGATGCAGATCTGTAAAATAACAAAATTCACTTTACTGACATGGGAAGACCAATAACCAGAATTTAAAAGATTCTCTCCTGTTTTTCAGAAGTTGGAACCCAGCAGTGTGTTCATTTTCCCTAGGCTGGTTCTAAAATCTATTGGCATCACTTCTTTGTAGCTGATGGTGTGGATGGGCAAGATGTTAAAGTAGTCCGTCTTCCAGAGCCAGTTGGGACAGCAGTTCCCCCAGGTCCTGGGAATCAGCTACAGGGTAGGGGTACAGCAGCCATAGATTGGCAGTCCCCTGAGATAATCGGGACTCACTTCTATTTCACCACCGATTCCTTTAATGAATAATTGATCATTTACTGAGAGGCAGTGTGGCAAAGCAGTTAAGAACAAAGGCTTTAGAACCAGGATTTAAATCTAGCTTTGCTGCTTGTAGTGGATTGAATTATATACCCCCATTTAAACATGATCTTGATTTAAAAAAAAATTTTTTTATTAATTAAAAAAAAAAAATTACAAGAAGCACAAACATTCCCAACACATACACTCAGCAATTCACAATATCATCGCATAGTTGCATATTCATCATCATAATCATTTCCCACACATTTGCATCAATTCAGAAAAAGACATAAAAAGACAACAGAAAAATAAAACAAAAACAGGAAAAAAAAAATTTTACATACCATACCCCTTACCCTCGCTTTCATTGATCACTAGCATTTCAAACTAAATTTATTTTAACATTTGTTCCCCTATTATTTATTTTTATTCCATATATTCTACTCACATGATCTTGATCTTGATCTGCATTTCTGTGGATGTGAACACATTGCAGATAGGATCTCTCTCTCTCATTAAAAAAAAACTTTATTAATAAATCAACATACAACATAAACATTCTTAACATATGAACATTCCTTACTTGGTGTGCAATCAATGGCTCATGATATCATCACATAGTTGTATATTCATCATCATGACCATTTCTCAGAACATTTATATCACTCCAGAGAAAAGAAATAAAAAAGAGCGAAATTATACATACCTCTCCCTCTCATTGACCACTAGTATTTCCCTGTAACCAATTCTCAAATAGGATCTCTTGAAGATGTGATTTTAATCAAGGTGTGGCCCAATTGAATGAAGTTGGGCCTTAATACAGATCCAGAGTCCTTCATAAGCAGAAGGAATTCAGATGTGGAGAGCGAAAGCCATACGAGGAGCCAGAAACCAGCAGGGGTCTGGAAGAAAAAGGAGAAGACATCTCCCCGTGCATCACCAGGCGATGGGGAAGCTCGGGAAAGAGCACAAAGATTGCCACCTCTTGAAGGCTACTACTAACGAACGCTGCCGGGAAGAGGCAGCCCTCCCAGCCACCAAAACCGTGAGCCATTCAGTTCCTGTTATTAAGCCCACCCACTGTGTGGTATTTGCCACAGCGGCAGGGAAATTAAGACACTACTTAACTAGCTCCGTGTCCTTTGACAACTTAATCTCTTGGAACTTCAGTTTCTTCAATTGTTGAACAATAACATCTCCCTCAGAAGGTGGTTTTGAAGATGATAGTAATAATAATAGTATTAGCACATATAGCACTACCTATGTGCTAAGCATTTTACATATATTAACTCTTTTAATCCTTACATACAACCCTATAAGGTAGTTACTTTTCTAATCCTCATTTCATGGTTGAGGAATTTGAGACATAGAGAGGTTAAGTGACTTGTCCAAGGTCACGTAGCTAGTAAGTGGTTGAGCCAGGATTTGGAGCCTAGGTGGTCTCTCCAGAGTCCCTGCTCCCTTTCACTAAGCTGTACTGTGAGGAATGTGAAGCCCAGGGCTGGATGCAGTGAATGCCTCATTTATGGAAGTGTCCCTACCCCCGAGGTTGCTACTGACACCTGTGTACTTCCTGTCCTTAGGTATTAGTCTGAGTGCCAAATACCAAGAAGTTATCCAGATTTCCAGGAAGCTGGTTTGGTGCCAACAATCCTGTAAAGGAATGCTGCTGCATTTACTCCATCCTGCTAATTGTTACCTCTCCTAGTTATCCTGACCAGTGACTTCTGTGCAGTGAAACTCTGACCCATACTTAGAGATCATTCTAAGTGTCATCCTCTACAATGGGTTGTGTCTGCCCCATATGCTGGGTTGAGAAGGATTCTGAGGCTCAAGTCCAGAGTGGGAGGGAGTGACCTAATTGATTTGGTTTGCCAGGGGCAGGGGGGATCTCATATATTTGGCATCTCTGATAATTTGACCGTTTCGTTTTGAAGATGAAAGCAACTGCGATGCAGAGATCTTAAATAACTTGCTCAAGGTCATAGGGCTAGTTATGGGCAGTGCCATAGCTAGAACACAGTTGGCTCTAACATTTGAGTACCCACTTGCAAATGATTCGGTGCTGGAAAATGTAGTGGACAGCCCACTTGATGACCTGGCTAATTCATTATCTCAGTGGGTTCATCTTTGCCTCTGTCTGTGCCTGCAGTGGAAATAATGGGATCCTGGAGGTTCAGCATGCTGGCTCAGACACTTACCAGCTCTCTCTATGTGTCTCAGAGTTAGGGTATATTTTTCATATGCCCAGAGATTTCCCTGTTTTATCATGGAAAGTCCTGTGTCCCAGGAACTCCCTCAGATCCAGGCAAACAGGGACAGTTGGGTCATCTTACTCAGTCTCCTATTCTGTAAAATGGGTATTAGAATTAATTGCCTCTTTCCCATAGGGCTGATTTGGGATTAAATGACTTATTTTGGTTAAAGCACTTAGAAATCGTGCCTAGGGCCTAGTAAGCCCTCAATCAGTGTTCTTTGTTTATTGTCGTTAATATGTTTGTTAATAATGTTTGCATTATTACTGGAGAAAAGAGTCCCCACCACAGAATGGGCCCCTGGAGAACTTCCTTCTTATCCCATACAGGACTGAAACCTTGCCATGATCATTTTTGGTCACCTAGCCAATTGTTTGTGATATAAACAATAAATAGTCCTGAACTTGAGGAATGAGATAGTCACTGATCTCAATTATTGAACGTCTGTTGCATGGTAGGTAGGTCTTAAGCTCTTCTGGTGATTCAGAGATTTAAAAAAGACACCAATTCCTCCCCTCTAGGACCAGAGAGGATGGGCATACTGTTCTCAGTAATTCTAGTTCAGTGTAGAAGGGGCCATACTCGAGGCATGAAGAAAGTGGGACTGGAATGTGGGAGACAGAGAAATAGTAGAAGCTAATATTTAAAGAGCAGGTGGTTAAGCATCTCATGCTATACTAGTTTGCAAGCTGCCAGAATGCAACATACCAGGAATGGAACGGCTCTCAAAAAGGGGGAATTTATTAAGTTACAAATTTACAGTTCTAAGTCCATGCAAATATCCACATTAAAGCAAGTCTATTAAAATGTCCAATTTAAGGCACCAATAAGAGGTTACCTTCACTCAAGAAAGGCCGATGAAGTTCAGGGTTTCTCTCTCAACTGGAAAGGCACATGGCGAACATGGTGACGTCCGCTAGCTTTCTCACCAGGCTCATTGTTTATAAAGCTCCCCCGGGGATGTATTCCTTCTTCACCTCCAAAGGTTTCTGGCTGCAGGGGCTCTTGTGGCTCTCTCCAAAATGTTTCCTCTTTTAAAGAATTCTAGTAAACTAATCAAGACTCGCCTGTATGAGTGGGGTCACAGCTCCCTCTAATCAAAGGTTAATACCCACAATTGGATGTGTCACGTCTCCGCGGAGATAATCTAATCAAGTTTCTGGCCTGCCACTGCCACAAGATGGATCAGGATCCATGACTTTTCTAGGGGACATAATCCTTTCAATCTGGCACGCATGCATTATCTCATTTATTATTCATTATAATCCTCTGAGGTTGTTATTGTGTATCTGTATTTTATGGGTTAGAAAACTGAGTTTTAAAGAGATTAAGTAACTTGCCTAAAAGTTTACCCGACCTGTAAATTGAGTGCCCAGAATTCCAAAACAGGTCTCGCTGACCCAGAGTCTCCATTCTTTTTAAGTAGCTTTATTGAGATATAATTCACATACTATACAATTCAGCCTTTTAAAGTATACAATTCAATGTTTTTAGTATATTCACAAATATGTGCAACCATGATCCCACTCAATTTTAGAACATTTTTATCACATCAAAAAGAAGCCCTCTACCTTTTAGCTGACACTCCCCACCACTCTGCCCCTCGTTTTCCCACAGCCCTCAGCAATTGCTAATAAAATCTGTTAATGCTTTGCAGTTTCTTCTGGGAGAAAATTAAATTTGAGCCTGACCTGAAAGCCAGGCAGGCCTTGAACAGTGTCAGTGTCCAGGAATGGGAATTCCACACAGAGGAAAGTTCTCGATCAGCAGCATAGAGGAGAGAGCGTATGGGGCATGTTTAAAATGTCAGGTGAAAGCGTGTGGCTTGGGTTGTTTCTCCAACAATACATTTGAATGAACAAGCTTTGAGCTTTGAAATCATTTTGCTTACCAGCACAGTATCTTTTTGTCCTTCCACACCTCCAGCTCACCTTTCTTTTGTGTTCTGCTACTCTCCTTTCTCCTCCTCCTTCCCTGGCCCAGCCCAGCTTGCCCCTCCTCCCCCCCTTGCATATTGTCAGTGCAGTGGCTCGTGGCCATGGAGTCTTATAGTGAAGCTTTCCAATTTCACACTTACATGCTCCTGAAAGTATTCGTAAACTAACTCGTATGTAAAACTAATAAAGGGCAGCAGCATACATTCCTGTTAGACAGTAGTTTTGTTTGACTCCCTTTCTTCTACTTAGGTCACATCTCTTCCTTCATACATGGCACTTTGACCTTACCAGAAGTGGAAGCATATAGCAACCCAAGCATGGTGGAACTCTGTAAAAATATCAGCAGTAGTGATGGTTAAGAGCTCTCATTTATTGAGCACCTACTGTGTGCCTGCTCAAACATGACCTTATTTAATACACCCACAATCATATGAGGTGAGTCTTAATTATCTCCATTTTGCAGATGAGAAAATTGAGGCTCAGAGCTATGAGTGCTCACCTCTGCAGCACATTCGTACATTTCCTTCCCCCATTGGCTTTCCCTATCCTAACATGGACTGCCAAAACATAAAGGACCCTGATTGTCATCTGAGCCAACCCCCTCCATTTTCACCTCTGGAAACAGACTCTGAGAAGGGAAAGAACTTGCCTGAGATCTCACAGCTGATTAACATTAGAGCAGGAGCTAGAACCCAGTTCTCCCTATTCTTGATTGAGGGGAAATCCTCCTAGTGGGCAGAGCTTCAAGCAGTGCACCTGGTTGTTCATTTTGTGTGGAAAGAACTGGCTAGAGGTGCATTTGTACATTGACTCGTGGGCTGTTACTAATGGTTTGGCTGGATGGTCAGGGACTTGGAAGGAGCATGATTGGAAAATTGGTGACAAAGAGGTCTGGGGAAGAGGTATACGGATAGACCTTTCTGAGTGGGCAAAGAACATGAAGATATTTGTGTCCCATGTGAATGCTCATCAGTGGGTGACTTTAGCAGAGGAAGGTTTTAATAATCATGTGGGTAGGATGACCTGTTCTGTGGATACAAGTCATTCTCTTTCCTCTGCGAATCCTTCCATTGCCCAATGGGCTCATGAACAAAGTGGGCATGGTGGTAGGGATGGAGGTTATACATTGGCTCAGCAATGGACTTCCACTCACCAGGGCTGACCTGGCTATAGTCACCGCTGAGTGTCAAAGTCTGCCAGCAGCAGAGATCTACACTCATCCCTAATATGGCACCATTCCCCAAGGTTATCAGCCTGCTTCCTGGTGGCAGGTTGATTACGTTGGACCACTTCCATCATATCATGGAAGGGGCAGTGATTTGTTCTAACTGGAATAGACAAAAACTCCTAATATGGGTTTGCCTTCCCTGCATGCAGAAAGGGTTATAGTGCTGCTCCATCATCCCTGATGAGCTCTGTAGTTGCCCTTCTCTGTAGGTCAGATATTACTGTGGAAACTGCTATCACTGAGCTGGAATCTTTAAACACAATGGGGATGATCATATTCCAAGTTGGTGATGAAATGGATGGAACATTTGATGTATCGCAATGTCTTAAGAAGAATTTAGAAACTGGGTGAAGAGTTTGAGGTTGAATTAGTAATCAGTATGTAGAAAATTAAGCCAAAAAGAAAACAACAACAACAAAAAAGACAATTATTAATTCCTGAGGTGGTAGTGGTGGGGAGGCAGTCAAAGAAAGAAAAAACATTCAGTTTACAACATAGCTCAGGTGTGACTAACACTTACATAGTTATATTAATATATAATATTAATTATGAATACTGACCTAAACAAAATCATGAAGTAACTATATTGGGAAAACGGCACATTAAAAGATAATGTTAAACTAGAAAAATAAAAATAAAAAAATAGATAATGCTAAACTGAAAAACCTAGCATTAGTAATAAGTAGGTTATTTAGACACAGAAGCTAAATAACAAAATAATCAACTAAAAGCAGTTAGATGGCTGCTGCTAGGAGGAGGAAATAAGGGGGAGAGAAGGGGACTACAATATTTTGTGGTCCACTTCGTAAAACCACTTGACTTTAAACTGCACATGTATTACGCTGATCTTAGAAAGAGACTGATATGCTGCAGCAGCCAACCATTCACTCATTCCATACACATTAATGGGGACCTACAGTATACCAGTCCCTTGGGATTTAGAGAAAAAAGTTTGAGCCCTTTTCCTCCTAAACAGTCCAGTGAGCTTCTCAACACACCCTGGGGGCAGCAATTTAAACTCTTCTCTAGTGAGGCTTTGGAAAATAGGTGTCTTAGATATCTGCTTATCCTAAATTTGTTGAGGTTTGTGGCCAGCATGCAATGCTTCTGCCATAACTACCATCCGTGCATTTATGGAATGCCTTATCCATCATCATGGTATTCCACACAGCGTTGCTTCTGATCAAGGAACCCACTTCACAGCAAATGAAGTGCAGGAATGGGCACATGCTCATGGAATTCTCTGGTCTCACCATGTTCCCCATCATCCAAAAGCAGCTGAGTTGATAGAAAGTTGGAACGACCTTTTGAAGACCCAATTACAGTGCCAACTAGGTGACAATACCTTGCAGGGCTGGGACAGTGTTCTCTAGGAGACTGTCTATGCTCTGAAGCAGCATCCACTCCATGGTGCTGTTTCTCCCATAGCCAAAATTCATGGGTCCATGAATCAAAGAGTAGAAATGGAAATGGCACCACTCACTATCACCCCTCAGAATCCACTAGAAAAATTTTTGCTTTCTATCTCTGAAACCTTAAGCTCTGCTGATCTACAGATCTTAGTTCCAAAAGAAGGAGTACTCCTACCAGGAGATACAATAATGATTCCATTGAACTGGAAGTTAAGACTGCCACCCGGCCACTTTGGGCTTCTCATGCCTCTGAATCAACAGACAAGGAAGGATTAGATTACTATACTGTCTACAGTGATTGATCCTGACTATCAAGGGATATTGCAACTACACAAGGAGGTAAAGAAGAGTTTTCCTGAAATACAGGGGATCCCCTAGGGTGTCTCTTAGTACTACCATGCACTGAGATTAAAGTAAATAGAAAACTGCAACAACCCAACTCAGGTAGGACTACCAATGGCCCAGAAACTTCAGGCACGAAAGTTTGGGTTACCACACCAGGCAAAGAACCACGGCCAGCTGAAGTGCTTGCTGAGGGTAAAGGGAACATAGAATGGGTAGTGAAAGAAGGTAGTGATAAATATGAACTATGACCATGTGACCAGTTACAGAAACGAGGACTGTGATGGTATGAGTATTTTCTTCTTGTTTTATTATGAGTATGTTTGTACATAAAGCAAATATTTTGCTTTCTTCTTGTCATATGATGTAAGTTGTACTATTCATATTATAGTATTTAAGATGTAGGATATCAAGTTTAAAAGTGAATGTTACCTAAGGTCTTGCACCCTACTGTGGAAAGATTTAGTGTGTTTCTGATTGTACACAGGACAATTGAATAGTCCTAGGTGAAACATGTCTGCTCTTGTGTTCTGTTTAGAAATTAAGCATGCTTCAAGTTGATGTATACAGTAGCCACAAAGGGTGGACTATGATGGTTAGGTTCTGGTGTCAGGTTGGCTAGATGATGATGTCCAGTTGTCTGGTCAGGCAAACACTGGCCTAGCCATTGCTGCAAGTGTATTTCATGGTTGATAAACCAGAAGGCTGGTTTATTAAATCGTCAGCTGATGGCAGCTGTGGCTGATTCATCTATGATCAACTAAGAGGGTGTCTCCCGCAGTGAGATAATTCATTCAGTTGGATTTGATCCAATCAGTTGAAGGCTTTTAAGGAAAGAGAGAGAATTTGCACTGTTCTTTCAGTCAGTGATACTCTCCTGTGGAGTTCATCGAGACACTTCATTGGTGTTGCCAGCCTCATAGCCTTCCCTACAGATTTTGGGCTCTTGCATTCCCAAGGTTTCATGAGACATCTTTATAAATCTCATCTTTACAGATATCTTCTGTTGGTTCTGTTTCTCTAGAGAACCCTAACTAATACAGTTACCAAAACTTTTCAGCACCCAAAATGTAGACTCTGTACCTATTATGCAATAACTTCCGTTTGCCTCTCCCCCATCCCTCTTTAACTTCTAATGTACTTTGTCTCTCTATGAGTTTGCTTATTCTGTATATGTCATATAAGCAGAATCATAACAGTGTTTGTTCTAGTGTGTCTGGCTTATTTCATAGAGCATAATGTTTTCAAGGTTTATCTATGTTATGGCATGTATCAGAACTTCATTTCTTTTAAAGGCTGACTAGTATTCCATTATATATTTATATACCACATTTTGCTTATCTTTTCATCGGTTGATAGAGACTAGTGTCGTTTTTATTATGTGGCTATTGTGAATAATGCAGCTGTGAACATTGGTGGAGATAAGTATCTGTTTGAGTCCTATTTTCAGTTGTTTTGAGAATATACCTAGGAGTGGACTTGCCATGTCATCTGGTTATTCTGTGTTTAACTTTTTGAGAAATGACCAAACTGTTTTCCACAAAGGCGGTGCCATTTTACATCCCCACCAGCAATGTATGAGGGTTCTAATTTCTCCACATCCTTGCCAACACTTATTATTTTCCATTCTTTAAAAATCACCACCCTAGTGGGTGTGAAGTGATATCTCCTAGTTTTGATTTGTATTTCCCTTATGACTAATGATGTTGAACTGGTATGACTATTTTTAATTCCCCAAATTTAAGGGCCTATCTTTCCATATGAAGAGGCCCACTAAAGTGTTTATTTTTTTAAATTTTATTTATTTATTTATTAAATTAAAAAAATTTAACAACAAATGAACAAAAACACTCGTAACATATGATCATTCTGTTCTACATATATAATCAGTAATTCACGATATCATCACATCCACTAAAGTGTTTAGCACTTAAAATAAGTATATATCAATGAGCCCTTCTACCTTCACCTCTATTTCCAGGGGTTCCTGTTGCTAATTCATGATTCTCAATTTTCTCCACTGTTGGCTTAAGATTCAGTTGTTGATTTATTAATCTACTTTCCAGCTTCTAAAATTTGGTAATTCCCTCTCCAGTGTTCTCTCTCTGGTAGGTTAGCTCAGATATCATTTTCCTTCAAGATTTTGAAGGCTGTTTATTGCTTTCTAACTTCCAGTGTTGCCCATGAGAAGTCTGAAGCCATTATAATTATTGATTCATTCATCTGACTTTTCAATATCTCTGGAAGTTCGTAAGATGCCCAGCGTTTTGAAATTTTACATTGCACTATCCTTGATGTTGGCTCACAGTGGTAAGCTGTTCATGGGCCTATTCAGTTCTGGGAACTTATGCCCTTAAATTCTGGAAATTTAAAAAGAAATACACACACACATACACTCATTCATTCATTCATTCATTCATTTTTCAGATGTAGTAGCCAACCTCCAAGATGTCCCCCTTTTGGATCCTTGCCTCATGGTGTTCACTATTCTGTGTAGTTCCACCTTGTTCCAGGATGGGGCTATGTGACCAAAAGAAGTGATGGCAGATTGCTTCTGGGATTAGAGTCTTAAGAGACACCAGAGTTTCTGTCTTGGTCATGCTCTCTCTGTCTCCGGGATCACTCTTTGGCCCACATAGCGTGGACGAGGCTTCTTACCAACAGCCATGTGAGCAAGCCACCTCAGAAGTGGATCCTGCAGTCCATGTCAAGCCTTAAAGGACGGCGGCCCCAGCCTACATCATGACTGCATGCTCAGGAGAGATTCTGAGCCGGAAACACTCAGCTGAGCAGTTCCCAGATTTCTGATCCTCTGTGTAAGATAATAAATGTTGTTTTAAGCCATTGAGTTTTGTGTAGTTTTTTTTAATACAGCGATGGATGACTAATATAATGGATATTTCCTCCCCTCCGTTTTCTCTGATCTGGAGAAATTCAGAAACTTCTGTTATTTGGATATTAGCCTTCGTATGACAGTCTTTGAATGTTCTTTTGTCTCCTATTTTCTGTCTGTCCTTTTACTCTGTGTTCCTGGAGATTTCCACAGCTTTGTTTTTCAGGCCTTTTGTTGAGTTTTACTTTTGTTCTTGCTTTTTAAAAATTATTTCTAACAGCTTTTTTTGGGGGGGTGGGGGTGGAGGGCGGTACATGGTCTGAGAATTGAGCCCAGGTCTCCTGCATGGAAGGTGTGAATTCTACCACTGAACCATCCGTGCACCCTTCCTAGGAACTGTTTTTATTCTCTGATTTTTCCTCTCCTCTCTTTTTGCAAAATAGTGTCCTATTCTGGTTTTGCTTTGTCCAGAACTCCTTTGTTTTATTCTCTCTAGAAAATAAATCCCTGTCTTTTGCCAGGTTGAGATCTGTACATGAGCAGGCAGCATGGAATAGGGAAGGTACCTGGAACTGCTTCTTCATAATTTTCAGCTTTCTCTACTGTCAGCTTAAGATTCAGTTGTTGTTTTATCAGCACTCCAGCTTTGAGATTTGGTTGTGTTGTCTTTGGTTTTCTCCAATCCAGTGGGTTTAAGCCTTTAGGAAAACCTTTACATCTATTATTTTTCTCTTTGGGGCAATGAAAATTGTCTAAAATCAAGAGTGATGATTGTACAACTAAGTGAGAATGCTGTGAGACATTACTTTGGATAGAATATATGCTTTGTGAATATATCTTAACAAAATCTGCAGATTCTAAGTAAATAAATAGAAAAAAAAGCCTCTATCATTTTAATGGGGTTTTATGGAAGGGAGTAAAGCAGACATGTATGTAACTAACCTTCTTTACCTCAGCGTTTAATGCCTTACCTGCCCCCACTTTTCTCTGGAATCATCCGTGATTCACTCAGCCCTTTGCTTATCAAGGCAATGAAGGGAACACAAACTCTCCCTCAGCCACTGAAGTTCTGAGGTCACAGTCTACAGGTAACTGCAATGGAAACATTAGGAAGTCATTTCCAAATAATTAATACATCCATATTTAATCGGAAAGCTGTTGATTTGTGCCTGAAGAGATGTCAGTGGACTTTAAGTGAAGACTTTGGCATCAGAGCTGAGTGTCGGTATTTAAGAGGAGGAATTTAAATCCACACCTGCTGAAGGTCTGAATGTGGGTATGCACCACAATGCCTGTGAGTTCATATGCATATATGTGCGCATGCACAACATCTCAAAAGTAAGCCTAGGGCGGTGCGACGGTGGCTCAGTGGCAGAGTTCTCGCCTGCCATGCCGGAGACCCAGGTTCGTTTCTTGGTGCCTGCCCATGTGAAAAACAAAAGAAGTGAGCCTATTACCAAACAAAACCCACCTTTGAACTGTGGATGAATTGAGAAGCATGAAAAATGTTTAGCCTAAAGTATGTTTAAATATTTATAACTTCTTCAAAGCAAAGCTGTTGGGAGGAGTAAGCCACCTGCAACACAGCTGTGATAGTACAATGAAGTATCCTGAAAAATCAGAGTCTCATGCTACACTGGGAAGGATCTTCATTGGTGACCTAGTCCAGCCTAGTAGGTTATGACCTACTGTGATAACTGTTTTGGATATGTCGTGCCCATTAATTAATGAGATCAGATTAATTTTCAGAGAATGTAGTATCTTGCCAGCATAAAGATAATTATATTTTGGATTATGCAGTTTATTTGGGATAACAACTTCCATTTATTTACCATGTAGCCTTCCTCACGTGATATAATTTGAGAAATGCCAATTATATAGCACACTCAACACTACTCTTCTCCCATTGCACCCATCATAGACATTGCTAATCAATCACATCCCCCATTCTCGCTAGGCTCGCATCTGTGATCTCAGAATTCTTTTCTGTACAGTGTTCCCAGCTGTTAGCAATTAATTGGGAGGGAAAGGGCATACCAGATAAAACATGGATACCATTTTTAGTTGGATCTCAGTTGCTTATGTTCCAGTTCATATTACTTTTCCCAGAACTGATCTAGGCGTTTGTCCAGATCAAACTAGGATAGAATTATGGTTTTTATGGCCTAAAATCATTTTAGCATTTGTTTTGAACCTTTGAGCCTCCCATACTTCATGGTTATTTTGGATTTTGATTGAAACCCTAATCGTTTAAGTGCTTGTGCAGTTGATTTTTTGAATCAAATAGCACACTTTACGTCTATCCTGTTGTGTGTCATCTTTTTATTCTGAACTAGGGGTCGACAAACCACAGGCTACAGACCAAATCTAACCTGCTACTGTTTTTGTAAATAAATTTTATCAGAACGCAGCCACGCCTGTTTGCTTACATATTGCCTGAGGCTGCTTTCGTCCTACAAGGGTAGAATTGGGGCAGAGATCCTCTGGCCCACAAAGCAAAAAATATTTACTATCTGGCCTTTTACAGAAAAAGATTGCTAACCTTGTTCTAAACTACCATTTTAGTGTCTCTTGATTCTCAAATATCCAGTATTTTCTCCATGTACGTTCAACTATTTTACTGGCCCGCTTAATTATACTTTGATGCAGCCCCCATTTCTCCATTATGCTCTCAGGGCCCTCCTGAGCAATGGTAAGTGCCCTTTGGCCATTTAAATATGGTAATAAAACACTCTCCACTATTTGTTGAGCACTTACTATAGTACTGGCACTCTACATAAATTAAGTGAACCACAGCAAGAGAATTGCTGGCATAGTGCTTGGCATAGGATAAGTGCTCAATTACTTTTAATTTTTACAACAGTCCTATGGAGAGGGAGCTAATATTAAACATAGAGTTTAAGTAATTTGCCCAGAGTAGCGGAGCTGGAACTAGATTCCAATTCAATTTGAATTGATACTTGTGCTGGTCTGAAATTGTTGTATACCCCAGAAATGCCATGTTCTTTAATCCTTGTCAATATTATTGGGTGGGATCTTTTGATTAGGTGCTTTCCATGGAGATGTATCTCCACCCATTCAAAGTCGGGTTGTTTATTGGAGTCCTTTAAGAGGGAACCATTTTGGAAAAAGCTTTAGAGCCAACACAGTCAAGACCCTTGGAGATGCAGAAGAATCCCCGAGGGATTCCACCCCCCAGGAATCCCTATGAAATGAGAAGCCAGGAGAGAAAGCTAGCAGACGTTGCCATATGCCTTTCCAGCTGACAGAGGTGTTCTGAACGGCATCAGCATTTCTTAAGTGAAGATAACCTCTTGTTGGTGCCTTAATTTGGATGTTTTCATGGCCTTAGAATGGTAAACTTGCAACTTAAATTAATTCCCTTTTTAAGCCATTCCATTTCTGGTATGTGGCATTCTGGCAGCTCTAGCAAACAAACAACTCCAATATTGGTGACCTTTCCGTTAGAACTTCTTGTCTGTTTCTACTACATTTTCCTGATACACCATTCTTGTAATCTGTCAAAAAATAATTAAAACAATGAGAACTTACTATGTTGTATGGATGGTGTGGTATATTACCTCCTAATAATTTTGCAGGTTGGGGTATTGTTCCCATATTATAGCAAAGAATCTAAAACTGAGTCAATGAGCCACACAGTCAAAAAGCTAATTGGTGGTACAAAATACTTAATATTGCTCTTGATACATATTGATGTGGCATTCATTCAACAGTTTCTACAGTATATAATCAGGTACTGTGTTCAAGCTACGATACTACAATGAATTGCTCTTCTAAGTGCTCACAAATGTCTAATTGTTTGGGTTTTTTTCACTTAGTAATACTTGGTGACAGACTTTACGGGTAGCATTCTCAACTCATCCAATTTATGGGAAATCCTACATGTTGTTTGTGGTAGGTTGAATTGTATACCTCAGAAAATAAACACGTTCCATCCAACACCAGAACACAATTTCACCAAGTTCTTTGCCACTATATAGCAAGGATCACCTGTCCTCCAGTTTCCAACAGCACATTCATCATTTCCTTCTGAAACCTCATTGGAGGTAACTTTAACATCCTTTGTTCTACCGACATGGTATTTTTAGTTAAGGCATGGCCTGACTGAAACAGGATGGGTCTTAATTCTATTACAAAGAGAAAGCCACAGGAAAAAGCAGAAGCGGGAAATCAGTGGGAACCCTGAAGAGAAAGGAGAGGACTTCGCTAACTGATGGGAATGCCAATGAACACAAAGGTTGCCAGCAGCCAGGACACTAGTGACCCCAACCCTGGGAGGAAGTGAGCCTTGCAGCCTCTGAAACTGAGGGCCAGTCGACTCCCATTGTTCAGCCAACTGTTGTGTCATGTTTGTCACAGCCGCCAGACAACTAAAATGGTTGTTGGTATCAGAAAGTGGGGATATTGTTACAAGAAATACCTAAACATATGGAAATGGCTTTGGAATTGGAGAACTGGTAGAGGCTGGAAGAAATGTGAGGCACTTGATGGAAAAAGCCTAGATTGCTTTGAAGAGACTGTTGGTAGGACAAAGGACATTCAAGTTAACTGCCAATGAAGCTTCAGAAGGAAATGGTGAATGTGCTGTTGGAAACTGGAGGACAGGTGATCCTTGTTATACTGTGTCAGAGAATTTGCTAAGATTGTGTTCTGGTGTTGGAGGGAAGGCAGAACTTGTAAGCAATAGACTTGAATATTTAGTCGAAGTGATTTCCAAGCTAAGTATAGAACTTGCAGCTTGGTTTCTCTTTGTGACTTACAGTAAAGTGTGAGAGGAAAGGGATAAGCTAAGGATGAAACTCCTAAGCACAAGGAATCAGAAGTTGGTGACTTGAAAAACGATCAACATATCCAGATAGTGTGCTCTGAGACTAGGGCCAGAAGCAGCTGAGCTGCCCTGAAGTGAGTCCCTAGAGAACAGGGCTCCATGTGGCCATCTAAATCAAAGCCATTTGCTAAAGAGGGTGTGGCTGAACATGGATCCAATCAGCCATCTCAGAGAAAACCAGGATTGAAAATGCAGTTATTGAGGAAGGATCTGTGGAGAGTTCTTTTGTCCAAAGGTTTGGAGCCCCTTGGCCTGCACGCAGAGTGTGGCTGTACTGGACTAAAAGGGATAAAGAAGGGTACAGACTGAAGGAAGAAGGACTTCAAGGGCAGAACCAGGGAAGCAGAGATCTGGACGGAAAATACCTCCTTGGGCCAGGGGAGTGAATCCCACCCACTTGTGTGGAAAGGGCGGGGCCCTTCTCTGTGCTTGGAGGAGTCTGTTTTGGGAGAGTTCGCAGGGAAGAGCTCCCTGGAACATCCTGATGCTTGGAGAGGTTGAGGTCTAGGGCCCAGCATTTGGGGAGTGTTTTAGTTTGCCAAAGCTGCCATAATGCAACACACCAGAGATGAATTGGCTTTTAATAAAAGGGGATTTATTTAGTTAACACATATTTCTTCAGAGGAAAGGCAACTAACTTTCATCTGAGGTTTTCTCTTACA
This sequence comes from Tamandua tetradactyla, assembly GCF_023851605.1. Lineage (NCBI taxonomy): Eukaryota > Metazoa > Chordata > Mammalia > Pilosa > Myrmecophagidae > Tamandua > Tamandua tetradactyla. Next base: position 18,735,057 of record NC_135331.1, read on the forward strand.
CAGGAAGGCACAGGGTGATCTCTCTTGGCCTTCTCTCTAGGCTTCTGGGTTCCAACAGCTTTCCCCGGGTGCTTTTCTGCATCTCCAAAGTCCTGGGCTGAGCGGCAAGTGCGAAGATGAGTATGCTGAGCTGCTTGTGCTGTGCTGTGTTGTGCTCTCTCATTTAAGCATCCAGCCAATTCATTCATTGCAGTAGACTCACCCCCTAGCCAATTGCAGATGTAATCAGTGACAGATAAGCTCCACATGCCATTGGCTCATGTCCACAGCAACAGACCAAGGCACCTTCACCTGGCCAAGTTGACACCTGAACCTAACTACCACAGGGAGAGCATGGCTGGCTGCACAATCATTTGGAAAGGGTGGAGCTGCTGCTCCAGCAGGTACTGAGGACAAAGCATCAAGCCTCAGATGTTTCCAGACCTTGAATTCTAATGGCATTTGCTCTGCTGGGTTTTGGACTTGTTTGGGGCCCATAACCCCTGTTTTCTTTCCAATTTCTCCCTTCTGAAATGGGAGTGTCTATCCTATCCCTCTCCTACCATTGTACTGTGGAAGCAAAGAGCTAGTTTTCTAGATTTTACTGAAAGGAATTGTGCCCCAGAGTGGACCATACCCATAACTGATTTTGTACTTAGCATTGTTAGTGAAATGACTCAAGACTTTTGGGATGTTGTGATAGAATGAATGCCTTTCCCATATGGGAAGAATATGTCTTTTTGGGGTTTAGAGGACAGACAGTGGTGGGCCAAATTATGTACCCTAGAAAAAAATCTTAATCCTATTCCTGTGGGTACAAACCTGTTGTAAATAGAATATTTTGAAGATGGTATTTTTAGTTAAGGTGTAGACCAATTTAAACAAGATGGATCTTAATCCTGTTACTCCAGGCCTTAAAAAAAAAGAAAGCCACAGTAAGGAGCCAGAAGCTGGAAGTCAGCAGGAACCCAGAAAAGAAAGGAGAGAACATCTCTGTGTGACAGGAATGCCAAGGAACCCAAAGGATTGCCATTCAGAAGGCTGCTGCTGATCCTGTGAAGAAGCGAGCTTTCCAGCCTCTGAAACCGTGAGCCAATAAATCACTTTTATTTAAGCCAGTCGATTGTGTGATCTTTATCAGAGCGACCAGAAAACTAAGATCTTGTTTTATACTTCAGTTTTTTCATCTATGAAATGGAAACAAAAGCCTGCTTTTATGTCTTCCAATTTCCTAAGATTATGAGATAACAAAGAGAAAGGTTGCATTAGAGAGAGGGTGTAACTAGCAATCTGTAGGCAGGATCCAACCCACAGCTGTTTTCTTTGGCTTACAGGGTGAATTTTAAGAAATGGAATTAATTTTAAAAATTTAAATTGAGAGAATTTGAGCTTTTTTTTTTGACACTTGTTAACTTTGCAAGACTGGGCTTGTCATCCTCCTCCCTGCACACAAGAAACGAGTTATATGGCAGCTTCTCCTTTGAAATAGGGCACATACTTTCCAGTCAACTGCAGTTTCTACCTTGCCTATTGTGTCCCGAACACTGAAGCCATGTTACTTGCTGTTGATCAATTTCTTTCCAGTTCTTTCATATTAGTTTGGTCTTCTGAAGGGGAAATACTTTATTTAGCATGCTCTCTTAATGTGCACCTAACTTTGGACACTTTTCTCAAAATGGGTGACATGTCTATAAAGGGAACAAGGAAATGAGAGAATGGGTAACACTGCCAAAATGACAGATCCCTTCAGGACATTTTGCTTATTTCCTTCATTTGCTTGTTTGTTTACTGGTTTATTTTCAAGGACTGAAAGGTGTGAGGAGTTTAATTCTTCCTGAAAGCTACAACGGCCTTTGCTTTTTTGCTTTCTGCAACTGCTATATCACCAGTACTGGGCATATAACAAGTGGCAGGTAGAGGCTCGTGGAATGAGTGCCTGCCCTCCTATGGTGATCTGTTCTATCACTTGCTTCAGTTATCTAAAGCATGGCACAAATGGAAAAGGGGTAGAGCCTTTGATCCCTTTCTGGAAAGTGTGTTTTGTTCAGGCTCTCTAAAATAAGCTGTCTCTAACTCCTCTTGCCAGCTTGTACACAAGGGGAATGGTTTAAGCATGAGAATCAGGACTCGCTTTCCTCCCCCCAACATACACATACACATTGCAGCTCAAAGTGTACCCCCCACATATGGTACGGCTCTTGTCACCATCACCAAAGTCATTCCTTGAGTCTAGGACTTTGCTCAAGCTTCACATTTCATAACCTGGTCTTTGGCATCAAACTGGACCACAATTAGATCTTGTGGCGCTGAGCAGAAATCACCTTTCCTGACAGCGCCACTCCATTTTAACATCACTTCTCCTTTGAGCTCTGATGGCTTATTCTCCAAACTGTTTCTTGGAGGGTAATCATGCACATCTTTTGTTCTCCTATTTAAATCAGCTGTTTAACCTTTCCCTTGTTGCTGTCTTTATCTCCCTAATGCACATACGCAAATTGAGTGTAAGAAAAGGTTGACAGGAGCATGGTTCCCAGTAAGCCCACTTACATGGTATACAGTAAGTCTATTTCTTAGTTCATATTACCCAAAAAGCATGTCCTGAAACAAGGTTTGGGTCTGAGTAATTTATTTGGGAGGTGATTCCAGGAAATTTGGTGTGGAGTGGGAAACTAAGGCAAAGGAAGAAGCACAGTAAAGGGTGTGATAAAGGGTTGGTTACCACGGGGGGCAGCTGACCTCAGTCTTGGTGGAGACCCTCTAAGAGAGCACTGTCCAGTAAAAATATCACACAAGTCACACGTGCATGCCACATGTATAATTTAGCTCTGTTAAAAAGAAAAAAGAAACATGTAATTAATTTTAATAATTTTATTCAACCCAGTATATTCAGAATATTATCATTTTAAGACGTAACCAGTGTAAAAAATTATAAATGACTTCTTTTGCCTTCTTTTTTTTACCATACTAAGCCTTTGAGATCCAGTGGGTGTTTTATATTTATAGCACATGTCAACTTGGACTAGCCACATTTCAAGTGCTCTATAGTCCAGCATTGCTGGTAGCTATAGTATTGACACAACTTTGAGAGGCAGTATAGAACACACCTCATAATTGTGCCACCATGGACAGTGACTTTGTTGACCAATTCTTGTTTGTATTTGGTTGAATTCATTCATAAAAACATTATCTCCTGGCACTTCTGGCCCACCATATGGCCAGAGAACATCCTCAGGTAGAGAGATGTAGAAAGCCATAGATATGTACAGGAATGGACTACAGGTGACCTTCTGGGATATGGGCAGGTAACAGCATAATTATATGTTCGTTGACTGAAAAACTCTGGATCCCTGCTATGACAGCCTTTCCACCTTAATATTGATTTCAGCATCAAGGACGACCATGGGTGGTTGTAGAGATTGAACACTACATAACTCCAGGGGTTATCACTCACCTAGACTTCCTAGACTGCGAGATGCAAGGCACCCCCAAGGCTATAAGGTACTCAACCTGCCCAACAAATCATGCAAATATTGCCAGTCTCCTACCTCTTGACTACTGCTCTCCTTCTCAGTTTGGGGAAGGAGAGAGAGGATTGTTAGAGCAGATGTATTCAAATTGGATTAGCTACAATATTCTGTATTTTAAGGGTCACTGAACATTTTGGGTACCTGACACAATTTCCTTGCAAGCCAGCCTAATGAGTAACAGCAGAAACCAGCACCTCCAGGCCCTGCAATCACTCTGAAGGAGTCAGCCTCACACCTGCTGCTAATTTTAGCTTGCAATCTGCAGAGGGTACCAATGAGTCTTTTTTTTCCAAGCACATTTACATACATCAGATCCAGGTAAGCTTGTGGCAGAGATTCCTCTTAAATGGTAGGCTTCCCTACTCCCCACCTGCCCTGGCCCTCACTTCTCCACTGAACTTCCTCACCAAGGTCATCTATAAGGCATCTGCGCTGTGAGTCAGTGAACTCAGGATGCCCGAGTACAGTTGTGCAGTTACAGAGGGTTTGAAGGAAGGAAGTCGTAGAATTAATTGAATACAGAATTGGAAAGCAGTTCAGAAATTAAGCCACCTGTTTCCTGTTGCACTTGATGAGATGGAGAATCTGAGAGGTTAAGGAGCTCATTCAAGGTCATACAGACAGTGGTAAAGAACTAGCATCCTCCGTGGAAGAGACTGTGCTTTTCATCTCCAGTGCATTGTGTCTGAGACATGGTTGGCATTCAGCAATTATTTGTGGAATAAATTGATGCATATTCATATTATCCAGATTACCTAAAAGCCCAAAATACATTTTTTTCCCCATGTAGCTATGTGGTGGGCATCTGTTGTTTTTAAAAATCTACCATCCTTTACCCTTCCTGCTTAGTTTGCATCTCTTCTTCAAGTTGGGGTGGGGAGTGGCATGATCCAAGTATGGTCAACCAGAGGGTTCCATTCCCCTGGCCACAGTTATTTGTTCAATGATTGACATGTGATTCAAGCTAGACCAATCATAGCCAGTGAGACTGAGTTCTGGGACTTTGTTTTGGCCATGTTGTCATCAACAGGGGAGACCCTGCCTAAGAATGAAGCCAGTACAGAGGAAAACAGAAGTGAGAGCCAGAGGGAGCAAGGCCAAGTTTTGGTGCTGGCATTTGATCATCTGTTACCTGCTGTATCCAAAGCTGGATTTTTCAGTTATGTGAGCTGAAGTCCCCCTTTTTAAATAAACAAGTTAGGTTTTTACCATTTGCCTCTGAAACCAAATGACAAACTATCTTTGAAATACCAATGAAACAACCTACATACATGTATAGGACCTTCAACATCTCCTGTTGTTTGGATATTGACCTTCCCATAAGCTCAGGGAGGGTCATCCCTCTTAAGCTTCAGTCTAAACCTAACATGGTGGTTTTATGTCCTCGACAATAATGGCTTTAAGCATGCTCATGTGAGATGCAACACCAGCAAATGAAACCTGGAGGGAAGTTTGGTTGGTTTATTATTGGGTACAAAGAGGATAAAGTAACCTCTCCTGCCTTTGTACATGGGAGTATGAAAATGTGATGCTTGGATCTGCAGCAACCAGCTTGAGATGCTGAGAGTGGCCAAGCAGCCAGCATGCTGAGAGTGGCCAAGCAGATAGATGGAAAAAACCTGTGTCCTTGATGGATCATTGAGTTGCTAAATTTCATTACTTCTAGACTTTTTAAAAATTTGAGATGTTGCTTTTTAAAGCTGTTTTCCATTTGGTGTTCTGTTACTTGTAACCAAAAGCATCCTGACTGAAATAGCAGGTTTTAAAAAAATTGTTTTTAAAGTTCAGAAGAGAGAGGACTTTGAATGAAATCTTACTTGGAGAACCAATATATAAAATAATGATATGTGGATTGGATTTGGTAGAAATGGGGGTGGGGTCCTGAAACCTTGCCTTCTTGGATCCCAATATTTTCCCTTATGACAGTCCCACATATTTATTCTGGAATGCCTATGGTTCCAAAGAACCTAGCTTGAAGAATAGCTTACAGGCTAACTTTTAAACTAGAACAGGGTTTCTCAACCTCAGCACCATTGGCATTTTGGGCCATAATTCTTTTCTCGGGGTGAGGACACTGTGGACATGGTAGGATTTTTTTTTTAAACATCTTTTATTGTGTAGTATAACATATATGCAAAGCAAAGAGATAAAAAAGCAATAGTTTTCAAAGCACTCTTCAACAAGTAGTTACAGGACAGATCCCAGAGTTTGTCATGGGCTACCATAGGATCCTTTCAGATTTTTCCCTCTAGCTGCTCCAGAATATAGGCAGCTAGAAGGCTTAAATATTTTTTTTATCATCACAATCGACTTTTTTCCTTCTTTTTTTTTTGTGAAAAATAGCATATATATAAAAAAGCTATAAATTTCCAATCACAGCCCCACAATTAGTTGTAGAACATATTTCAGAGTTTGACATGGGTTACAAGTTCACAATTTTACATTTTTACTTCTAGATGCTCTAAAATGCTGGAGACTAAAAAAGATATGTTTTATGATTCAGCATTCTTATTCATTTGTTAAATCCTATCTTCTCTGTATAACTCGACCATCACCTTTGATCTTTCCATCCCTCTCTTTAGGGGTGTTTGGGCTATGGCAATTCTAAATTTTTCATATTGGAAGGGTCTGTCACTAATATGGTATAGGGAGATGGAACTATCTGATGTTCTGGAGAGGTGGGGCTAGGTTTCAGGACTTACCTGGACCAGGGACCAATCTGGAGGTTGTAGGTTTCTGGAAAGCTCCTCTAGTGCATGGAACCCTTGTGGAATCTTGTATATTGCCCTAGGTGTTCTTTAGGATTGGCTGGAATGGTCCTGGTTGGAGGTTGGCAGGTGATGATAGGTAGCAAGGTCTACCTGAAGCTTGTGTAAGAGCAACCCTCCAGAGTGGCCTCTTGACTCTATCTGAACTCTCTCTGCCACTGATACTTTATTAATTACACTTCTTTTCCCCAATTTGGTCAGGACGTAATTGTTGATCCCACCGTGCAAGGGCTGGATTCATCTCTGGGAGTCTTCTCCCACGTCGCCAGGGAGACTGTCACCCCTGGATGTCATGGCCCATGTAGGGGGGAGGGTAATGATTTCACTTGCAGAGTTGGGCTTAAATGATAGGATTTTGAACAGCATCCTTAGCCTCTTCCTACTAGATGCCAGTAGCACCCACCACTCCCCCAGTCTTGGTGACCAAAAATGTCTCTAGATATTGCCTAATCATCCCTAGTTGAGACTTCATTTCCCAACTATTTTAGAAAAATATGCTTGCCCTATTGTTGAGACAGTCTTGAGGGGGCATTAAAAACAAATGAGCTGAAACCATAGATATTTACCAAGTCCTATAGTATTTGGTGTGATGATTACCAAGATGCAATGGCAACTGATAGAACATTTGAGGGGAAGGGGTGAGAGGAAGGGAGGGACTCCATTTTCTGGTCATTCAGATTAGAGTCTGCCAAGTTCTAAGAAATGGGTGCTAGAGTTATAGTTTTAATCGAGTACTTGCCCTGTGCCGGATGCTGGACTGACGTCTTCACGAGAATCGCTTTGCTGAACTCTCATGGGCAACCCTGCAATGTAGACACTCATATTGTCCTATCATATATGTGAATGAACAGTGGCTCAAAGAAAAGGGGGTTGAGCTGGTATTCACACCCAGGAAGTCTGAGTCTGTCTAGGCCCTATGGTTTTTAACCATTGGATTCTGTTTTGTTCTGAAGTTTGGAGCAGAAATGCTTAATTTTGGATTAAAGACCGTATTTTGAGTATTTTCTTAGTTAAGCAGTAAAAAGGGAGAAATGAAACTGTTGGCAGCTCCCAAGTGACCTTGGTCTCTTTTTTGACAATATAATTTTTAAAACAGAAGATGTGTTTCCCTCTGGAACTATGTCTGTTAGATGGAGTAAAACTTCTCCCAGGAGGAAGGCTGAAGTACAATGGGTTTTTCAAGGGGCCAGGATGCTCATGGGATGTGAATTTACAGATCCCTGCTGGGGCTTGGGTAGCCATATCCGAATTTTCTCATCTATCTTTCTGCCTTATTTGGGGGTGAATCATGGTACTTGATAGTTTAATCTGTATAAACAGTAGACAAAACATGTCTCCACTTTGCTGCCAGGAAAATGTTAACTTATTCTGCTTCTGGATTAGACTGGTAAATAAAGTGATTGAAGATGCAGGGTGTGTTGGGTTGTGTGTGTGTGTGTGTGTGTGTGTGTGTGTGTGCATGCAGACAACACATATGTTGGTACCCAAGGGCCTGCGTGAAGAGAAGCAAACAGGCCTTAAATCAGGGGATTTTAAGTGGAAGTTCATGTGTCTTTTTTAGGAGATTGCAGACTCCATCCCTTCCATTGAAATTATATGTAAAACTATGTCTATGGGTATGGATATTTTTCTGCAGGGTCGTAGTATAGGGTTCATCTGAATCTCCAAGTGGTTTTGGAGAATAGCAATCAGAATTTTTGTGATGCCTGTGATATTACCTGGAACATGTTTCCCCTTGACAAGGTGTTATCATCTTGGGTATAAGAGCTCCTTGATAGTTAAGAAGCAGCATTATTTGGGTAGTGGGCTGGAGGTGGAGAGCAGCAGTGGAAATTGTTATTATATCAAGCTTCAGTTTGAAACTAGAAAAAATCTAGCCAGATTGAAATAAACTTTGGCAAAATAAGCCCGAGCATCCCAATCTGCTCCTTCAACCGTCTCTCCCCTCGTTCCTTCCTACCCTTCTGCTCAGTTGTGGGAGCCCCTGCCCACCTTATGTGCCACCAGTCTGAAACAAACAATGGGAAATTTAAATACCAAGCACGTGCACTTTATTCAACTTGTGTCTGGCACATAGTAGGAATTAATTCAATAAATGATAACTTAGAAGGAAAAAACCCCCACCCATCCCGATCTCTTTGAAATGGTCATTTTTCCAGACATAGAATGAGGAGAGATTCCTATTCTTCTAACCCAGGTAGGAAAAATAGACACGCCCAGAGATTTTACATTCATGGCAAATGGGAAGCCATCTGAATGCCGTTTCTTTCTGTCTTTTTAATTATTTATTTATTTGCTTTAATGAGAGTTTCTTTGCTTAAAAAACAAGTGTAATTTGTTGAGTATTCACCACATGCCATGCACTATCTATGATCCTTAATGAACATTATTTCTGTCAATCAGTACAGTAACTCTGGGAGGTTGGAACTCTCAATCCGATTTTCAGATCAGGAAACTGGGCTTTAGAGAGATGAAGTAATTTGCTGAAGCTCAAACAACCGAGCAAGTGTCAAGAGCCAGGAGGTGAAAGTCTTCTGCTGCCGTGCTGCTATGCCTTCCATGTGATTCCCTGGTAGTATCAGAGAAGGCTTCCTGTGTGAGAAGGACCTTGAGCTGAATGTTGGAAGATGGTATACGATGTAGTCAGTGGATGTGGTCTGTGTGGAATTCACTTGGGATAGAGCATTTCTTCTGAAACTTCAGTGTGTACACAAATCACCTGGGAGTCTCTCTAGAAGGCAGATTTTGATTTAGCAGGTCTAGTGGGGCCTGAGCTTCTGCATTTCGAATCAGCTCCCAGGTGAAGTTAATGCTGCTGATTTCAAATAGCCAGAGGAGACTATGTTAAGTTTGCAAAGGACTTGCTCACATATGATCTCATTTTATCCTCATCCAAACACTGTGGGTTATCTATTTTTATTTCTACCTTATAGACAAGGAAACTGAATTTAAAACTAGTTATCATTTTCAAGTGTTAGGCACTTCTGGGGATACAATAGCAAACAAGACAGACATGATTCTTATCTCAAGAAATTAACAATCTGTTTTAGTTTGTCAGTGCTACCAGAATGCAATATACCAGGAAATGGGGTGGCTTTTAAAAAGGGAATTTATTAAGTTGCAAATTTACAGTTCTAAGACTGTGAAAATGTCCAAACTAAGGATCCAGAGAAAGATACCTTACCTCCAAAGAAAGGGCCCTTGTAGTTCAGGGTTTCTTTCCAAGCTGGGAAGCACATAGGAACCTTGCTAGCTTTCTCTCCCAGCTTCTTGTTTCATGACGCGCCCCCAGGGGCATTTTCCTTCATCTCCAAAGGTCTCTGACTGTGTGGGCTCTTTTGGCTCTAAAGCTATTTCCAAAATAGCTCCCCCTCAAAAGGCTCCAGTAAACAACCTCACCTTTAAAGGTTGGAGACATATCTCCATGGAAACCAACTAATCAAAAGTTACCACCCAACTCCATGGAAACAATGAAAAAGATCCCACCCAGCAATACCGAATGAGGATTTTAAAAATGGCTTTTCTGGGGTACATGACAGTTTCAAACTGGCACACAATCCAAGAAGGAAGAATCTGAGTAAGTTGAAGAGGTCTGAGTGACTGATGGAACATTTGTAGGGTGGATGAATGGCTTGGGCCCTGGGTGTTGCCATTGTCACAGGAGGAAGAGAAACAGGCCTTGAGAGGGGGAGATGATACATTTAGTTTTGGATGTTGTGGTGACATCCTGTTGAAGCTGCCCGGGAGGCAGGTCTGGGTCTGGAATTAAGGAGAAAGATATAGGGTGAGAAGATTTGAGAATATGAGAGCCATCTGAGAAAAGGTGGCAGCTGAAGTTTCAGAAGAGCGTGAAATTGCTCACGAGAGGTTAAAGTGAGAAGAACCCACATCAGGCTCCTAGAATGGGAATTGACCTGACCAGCAATAAAGAATCCACAGAGGAAGAAGAGCCTGTGAAAGAGACAACTGAGAAACAGCAGTCAGGGAGGTGATGAGGGAGGTGAGAGGGAAGCCACAGAAACCAAGGAAAGGGACAGCTTCAACAGAGGAGTGCTTCGTCACTGATGATGGGATAGGCCAACATCATGTGCTTCCTGATGGCATGCATTTTGAAGAACCTGGCCTCTCTTCTGTGATATTCCTGCCAAAGTGCATCCATCTCCTGAACCTAATCATGATGAAAATAGACAAACCCAAATTGAAAGATTCTGCAAAACAATTGAGCTGGATTTTTCAAAAAAATGTTTATATTTGAAAGACTAAGAAAGATTGAGGAACTGTTCCAGATAAAAAGAAACTAAAGAGACATGACAACTAAGTGGAATGTGGCTCTAGATTTGATCCTGGACCAGGAAAAAATCACTATAAAAGGCACTATGGGGACAGTCAACAAAATTGGACAATGGACTGTGTGTTAGATAATAGTATTGTATCGGTTGGTTTTTTTTTCCACCTAAAGTTGATGATTATATTGAGATTCTGTAATGAAATATCCTTGTGGGGAAGTATTTAGGGGTGAAGGGTTATGATGTCTGCAACTTACTCTCACACAGATCAGCAAAAAGAAAATATTGATAGATAGATAAAGCAAATGTGATAAAATATTAAAATTGGTGAATCTAGGTGAAGGATACCTGGGTATTCACTATGCTATTTTAAACTTTTCTGTAGGCTTGAAATTTTCCAAAATAAATATTGGGGGGGAAAAAGAAGGTGTATATGAACTATCAAATTCTGCAGAGAGGTCAGGAAGGATAAAGGTCAAGAGTGTCCCTTGGATTTAGCATCATGGATTTAGCCTTGACTTCATGGCACTTATATTGGGAAACCCATAAATTAATATATACAGGCACACCTAGTTTTATTGCACTTCAGGTTATTACACTTTTCAGATATTGTGTTTTTTACAATTTGAAGGTTTGTAACAACCCTGCATCAAGCAAAGCTATCAGCGACATTTTTCCAACAGCATATGCTCCCCTTGTGTTTCTGTGTCATATTTTAATTAAGGTATGTGCACTGTTTTTAAATAAATGCTACCGCGTACTTAATAGACTGTGGTCTAAGTGTACACGCAGCATCAATATGTACGGAAAAACCAAAAAAATTCATGGCTCACTTTATTGCACTATTCACTTTATTGTGACAGTCTGGAACTGAAGCCACAGTTTCTCCAACGTATGCCTGTAATAACAGATTAGAATAGGGACTGAAAAGAAAAAGAGTGGAGTGCTATATGAGAGAATTCCATGCATGTAATTAGTACTATGGTCAAGCATGTAAGTTCTAGTGGAGCAGAGGAGACAAAAGCCAGACTGCAGTGGAATGAGTAGGGAGGAGAGGAAATGGAACAGGGAGGGTAGACAAACTTCTAGAAATTTCGGTAAAGAGGAGGGAGCCATAAAGAGCAGTAGCTGGAGGGAGAGGTGGGGTCAAGATTGAAACCTAAGGGCGTTTCTGGGAAAGTTTTGAAGAAGTTCATTTGCTCAGGATATGGAATGATGGGCAGGGATTTCAGGGGGTGTAATTACAGACATTTGGCACAGAGGGAGAAAGGAGGGTAGTAGGGGCCAATTGTCTCCCCAAAAGAAATGGTACAATCCTAATTCCAGATACCTATGAATTTGGACTTATTTGGAAATAGGGTCTTTGCTGATGTAATCATGTTAAAATGAGTTCATACAGGATGAGGGGGAACCCTAATCCCATGACTGATAGCTTTATAAGAGAAAGGAGAGGAAGATGGGGACAGCGAGACACAGAGCAGACACACAGTGAAGAAGTGCAGGTGGCAACAGAGGCAGAGGTTAGAGCGATGAGGCTACAAGTCAAGGAATACCAAGAAATGCCAAGAACAGCAGAAGCTAGGAAGTGACCTGGAAGAATTCTCCTGTATGGCCTTCAGAGGGAGCATGGCCTACTGCTCAAATCTGAACTTCTACCTGCAGAACTGAGAGACAATATTTCGGCTGTTTTCAGTCATTCACATTATGATAATTTTTTTACAGTAGCCCTAGGAAACTAAAACAGGTGGGATTTGGGGAAGATAGTGGCATTTGGGGAGAGGGCAGAAAGCTCGTGTGTCCAGGGAATGGAATATGTTTATGTGGGTGACAGAAAGGACAGCTGAGAAGGGAGGTGGGGGTAGATTTAGAAGGACCTTGTTTCTCAGGCTGAGAACTTTGGCTGGAGAGGTTAAACCTCACATTTTTGGTCCTAGACCGCAGACAGCAAGGCTGGAACCACAAGCCTCTTCCATGGCTCCTCTACCTACAGGAGAGTGTATTTTATTGATAAAGTTTCCCATGTCTGTTCGAACATTCTGAATTAATTGTTTCAACTCCTGTATCTCATCTGAATTGTCCGTTTGTTCCTTTGACTGGGCCATACCTTCAATTTTCCTAGTATGATTTGTTATTTTTTGCTGGCGTCTAGGCATTTAATTACCTTAATTAGTTTATTCTGGAGATTGTTTTTACTTTTTTTTTAACCTAGGATTTTCTTGCTGGATGATTTTGTTGTCTGTCTGTTCTTTGACATTCAGTTCAGCTTATTCTAGTCCTCTAGCTTAGGTTTTGTTTAACAGATCAGAATTTTTCAGTTCCTGTTTTCTTGTTTCTTGCCCTGCCTGTGTGGTGCCTTTTTCCCCCACCCTTAGGAGAGTCTGCTTAGGTATTACAGACCCCAGCCAGATTTTGCCTCCTGTCAGGAGGAAAGAGTCACCTGCATCAGTTTTCCCTGAGGGTGAGACCCAGCAGGTTGACAGACTTTCCTATGAAGTCTCTAGACTCTGCGTTTTTCCTATCCTGCCCAGTATGTGGCGCTTTTCTGCCTGCAGGTCCCACCAGCATAAGGTGATGCGGTACCTTTAACTTCAGCAGACTCTCCCTGCTGGGGGCATGGTAGAGACAGAGGAGAGGTTGTAGGCTGGCTTTAATCGCTTCCCTTTTCCAGACCCTGGGGTCTAAATTCTTTGAGGGAGGAATTCTGCCTGAGCTGGGTCGCACCCCTCTCCTGGGGAAGGCACAGGCTCCAGACAAGCTCTCAAACAAGCTCAATTCTGCCCATGCCTGGGGCAGTGGAGCCCGAGAAGCCCTGCATCTGTATCCAAAGAGTAATCAATCCATAGAAACACAGCCACAAAAAAGAAAGAGAAAAATCCTTTTCAGAGCAGGACTCCCATGCCTCGGGTTTGCCAATCAAGAATTTAAGTTGGTATGTTGCTCTGGGTATCTCCAGGTCCTCTGTGCCCCCTCCTTTCCTTCAGGGCCCAGTATTGCGAGCTATCCGATCCAAGAAACCTGTTTGTTTTTTTCTTTTTCCTTTTTCTGTCAGCCCTGCCCCCTCTGCACCAGGGCAAAAACCAGCGACCTCCGCTTTGACTCCAGGTTCACCTGAGCTGGGGCCTATTTTTAGTAGTCAGAATTTGTGAATTAATTATGCAATTGGAGCTTGGTTGTGCTCAGCCCCTGCTGCTGGTAAAGTCTTTCCTTTCCCCTCTGGGAAGCAGCCTGTGGGGGAGAGGAGCAGCTTGGGGAACTCACGGTTCTGGGGGGGCTTGCAGCTGGTCCAGCTGGTCCAGACTGGGGTACGCTGTGTGTCCGGTCACTGACGTGACCCCAGCAATTGTTCTGTACTGTTCCTGGCTATTTACTAGCTGCTCTGGAGGACGAACTAAATCCCACACCTCGCTAAGTCTTCATCTTGGCCAAAAACTTCCAAATGTATTTTATTAAGTGCCTCCAGGCATTCAAGCCAGAAGCCAAGCCGCCACCCTTGGCATCCTTTCTTTTCCCTCTGTCTGTCAGTTCTGCCTTCTAAATATGTCTGTTTACAGCTGTCCTCTACTGCCACCACTCTGATCCAAACACCATCATCTCTCCTAACTGATCTCTCTGCTCCTCCCCTTGGCTCAGCTGTAACCCCTTTCCACCCACCAGATAGCATGATATATATATATTTTCAAGTAAATAGAGAGTTGACTGTAAAGAATAGGTGTACGCTGGGCAACTATGGGGAGCAGCCACCCTGTTTCTTCAATATTTCATGGCTTCTCTCATTCATTCTGTGTCTTTCTCTGTTCTCTTCTGTTTCACAGCATATTTTACAAATATAAATTGAGCCATGCCAGTCCCACTTCTTCCCCCTTCTCCAAAATAATTTAATGACTTCCTTTGAAATTAAGGAGCAAAATCTCAAGATCTTTAGTGTGGTCTGTCAGGTCCTATAAGTTCTTTTGCTGATATTATCCCATCTTCCCCCTTCTTTACTCAGCTGCAATCACACTGGTTTATTTTTATTTGTTTATTTATTTTGCATGAGCAGGCACTGGGAATTGAACCTGGGTCTCTGGCATAGTAGGCAAAAACTGTCTGCTGAGCCACTGTGGCCTGCCCCACACAGGTTTATTTTGTTTTCAATTTTTTGATGGAGGAAAACTCTTTTCTGACTCTGGGGCTTTGTACCTGCTGTTCCCTCTACCTGGACCTCCCTCTTCTCCACCCAGATTCTTTGCCTGGTTAATCTTTCTCGTGATTTAGGTTGTAGCCTAAATGTTACTTCCTCAAGAACGCTTTCTGTTTTTACCTTCCCCTACCCCCATGTCCAAATTAGATTTCCCCTATTATTCTCATATATTCTCATGTTCTTCTTCTTTTGTTTTTGTTTTTCTTTTCAATACCTATTCCACTTTGTAATTACACTTTCATTTTTGGGTCTCCACCTAGAATGTAACTGCCATGAATTCAAGAACCATATCTTTTCTGTTCACTGTTATGTCTCAGCATCTAGGATAGTTTCAGGTCCTATGGTGGTCAATGCAAAATTGTTGAATGAGTTAATTGATGAAAAGTTCGGAAACCAAATAGAATCTGATGACTTTGCATCTAGTTAAACTGAGGCCAAACCCATTCCAGGGAGTGGGGATTCTTACCTGCAGAGTGCGTGTTTTCACACCCACGCTTTGTACTCTACTGCAGACATTTGGCATGAAATGTGCAAACTGTGACTAGAAATCGATTCAAGCTCAGAGTTAGGCATCTGGGAAGAACACATTTATAAAATTATTGCTGGTGTGTGCTGTGACATAGCAGCACAGCATGGCACCATGGACCAATGTAGGACCAAAACTAATGGCATTGGGCTTTTTGCTTAAAAGATTTAAAAAAAAATTTTTTTAAACCCTGAATATGATTTGGAACAAATTTTGTACTTGTTCAATTATTTTAGAAAATGTTTAGATTTAGACTTAATTTGAACTGGATTTCTGGGTGGATCCATTTAAAACATTTAATATTTGGCTTTCATTAAGGCATAGCATATCAGTGTGGTTTTTTTCTAGTTTCAGGATTAGAGACAGCCTATGGAAGCTACCTCTGTGCATCTTGTAGTTGTTTCAGGCAAGATCATACATTCCAAGCATCTTCACGCTGGAAGGTTCTAGAGAGTAATTTTGTCCAGCCCCCTGTCTGTGCAAGAGTCAAGGTTAAATTTGTCCCAGGAGGATTGTTTATTTTTATGTATTTTAGCCTACATTTATTGAGGATTTCCTTTCTGCCAGCCATTGTAGGGTTGTCAAAGAAGAGTAAGGCATAGTTTCCACCCTCGAAGTTGCTCCTTGAGGACGTAGGTCAAATCTGGTCTAGGTCTTCGTAGTTTCGCTTACACCATGCCTGACCCAAATGTCATAACAGGAATAACTGTATGGTGACATTTTGTCATTTTTGACAGTCTATTGTTAGACAGACCATGATCTCTTTTGAAAATTTCTCGTTATATGAGTCTTGGTGGCAGAGGAAACACTTCTCCCACTACAGAAGACAAGGTAACTGCCATCCCAGCCTCCTTTGTGACTCAGAGTGGGTATATGACCTCAGCTTGGACAATCAGATGCAACATGCAAGACTTCAAAATGTGGGCAGTTTTGTCCAGAAGTAGGGGCAACGGCAGCAGCTGGTTTCCAGAAGGCAACTGTGGTGCCAATGGCAGCGTTCAGAGCCCAGGGCCTGTGGGGGCTGAGGTCTGAGCTGTAACCCCCATGGTTCATTGGCTGCTGTACTGCTGTCTTCACTGAATTGCTCTTGCTGCCTGAATTTGGCAGTGGTCCTGGCTGCCCAGCTGCCTTTATGCCTATGCAGTTGCCAAGCCTGGCTCTCCAGTCTTCCTGATGATTCTGAAGTCCCCACCATCCCAAGAAATGCTTAAATGAGCCAGAGTCGACTTCTGTTGCTTGTAACTAGGAAGCCTGATTTGTAAAGTAACTTTATCATGTTTCTGCAACTCAATCTAATTTTTATTCTGAGCTCTCATTATAATTAGGTGGTGGATTCTTAACTCAGAATCTCTTTTCCTCTCCTACCTTTTCTTTTTTAAAAGGTAACATTTTAAGGTAATTTTTAATATTATAAAAGCAAAAAAGATGGAAGATAGAAAAAAATTCCACAAATAATTCCAACATTCTAATTCAGTACCTATTACCTGTGTGCATTTTCTTCCCTTATGTGTATTTTTGCAAATTTATGAATATCCTAATGCAAACCATTCTGTATGCTATTTAAGATTTTTGAAAAGTTAACATCATTGTATCAACATTTTTCCTTTGTGACTTCATAGCCACAATTATATTTCTCCAATTTGTAACTATAAAAAAATTTTATAAACACATAGAAGAGTTGAAACAACTCAGGGAACACCCTGCTTCTCCCTTCAACACCCCACTTAGATCAATTGTTAACATTTTGCTGTATTTTCTTTCTTTCCCTCCCTTATGAACATGTTCTGTTTTCCCAATGGAACAATTTGAAAGTCACATACATAAATCATGATACTTTACTTCTTAATAGTTTGGCATGCACTTTCCTAAGAAAAAGGACTTTCTTCCTTACAATCAAACTACTGTAATCACAATTAAGAACATTAACAATAATTTCACAATATCATATATGATCTAGTCCATATTCAAATTTCCCCCATTGTCCCAAGAATGCCTTTTAGAGCTGGGTTTTTAAAGCCCACCCTTGTCTTTTTTTTTTTTTTTTTTTTTTCTCCAGCTCTATCTTTCTGAAGCTAAGAGGCTTAATAACAGCAGAATATTTGGAGGTAGGAGAGGCATCTAGTCATCTATGGGGTGGTAGCCTGTAAGATGCTTCATGTGCTTGGACTGTAGCTATTTCCCTTCTTGCGTTTTTGCTGGCTTCTTGGGAGAACCACTGAAAGCAGAGCACAGATCAGGGGCTGTGAGATTCCCATCCAGGTTTCTGTTGATAGCGACCCCTAGTGGGATGGAGGGCAGGTAAGCTCTCCCCCTTCCTCCTCTTTTATCAAGTCTTGCAGGCAAGAAACCCTGATCTGAATCATTGTATTTGTTTTCTTGTGACTGAAGGCCTCTCCTCTGACTGAAGGGTACAAGAATTTGAAACTTAAAAAGCTTTTATTTTTCTGCTTTCAACTACCCATGGTCTAGCCTCCCAAATAGAGGAGGGTCATGGGCTAACAGGGCATGCTGGTGATGGGTGAAAAGGAACATCAGTCAATATTCAAAATATTATCCTGTCTAATTTTTTCCGTGCATGTGTTTAGCCATTTTGTCGCAAGATGGCTATTCTAGTTGTTGAAACATTAGAATACTTCTGAATTAGACTACTAACCCATCCCCTAAAATTCAATTTTTCTTTGTGTGTATTTTCTTTATCTTTCTAATGTATACATTTTTAGATATTTATAAATAGAATTAATGCACTGGCGAGTTATTACCATACATTGATAAAAATGCTGCTGTCTTCCAGGTAGCCCCATTCTCTTGCAGGGAGAGACATGTGCTGCAACCAGTGGGTCAATGCCTGGAAGAGTAGGGTACCTTCAGGACCCAGAATAAATCTATTCTCATGGGTCAGTGCCAAGACTTACAGGTTGTTAAGTGTTTTGAATATCCCATGGTGCAAATGTAAATTGGATCATATCACCCTTCTGCTTAAAACCCTTCGCTGGCTCTCTGTTTCACTGAAAATTAAGTTCCAACTGCTTAATGGGGGCACTTAGGCATTGCCAGGTCTGGCACCTGCTTTCGTCTTCAACTCCTTCTCTCACCATTTCCCTTCCTGCTCCTTATGTTGCTTCCTGCTACCCACGTTCTAGCCAAACTGAACTGAATTAGTTCCTTCCAGACTTCATTCTCCTTATGGATTCTGGGTCTTCTCACAAGTTGTCCCCCTGCCTGAAGTTGTTTCACTCATCACTATTGACCTTTAGGTCTTAGGTTAAATGGCATTTCTTCTAAGATGCAAGCCCCAAAAGTGTCTGGTCTGGATTTGGGCTTCCCATTTCTCTCTGCACTTCTTTTATTATAGGATTTATCACAACAACTTCTTATTGCTGAGCAGTCTGTCTTTCAGACAGGATTCTGACCTGCAGAGGGCCAGGGTCTGTGCTGATTTTGGTCATCCTTTTACCCCAAGTGTTTAGCGTTGTATTGTTGAAAGAAATAATGAAATACATACACGCAATCTTTTATAAATGTATAGATGTATACACAGGCATACGTATTTTATATAAGAGGGTGAACAGATGATTATCAGAGAAAGGAGAAGATTTGGAATGTGGCTAAAAATGGAATTGTATCACCTCAAGTTTCCAAATGGGAACACCAGTATTTGTATGTAGGAGGGGATAATTTTAAATATAGCAGCCTGGTGGAAGGAAGTTAGCAGAACCAACAAAGATTGGGGCAGAAGGTTTTTTTTACAGATAAGTTACATCCTAGGACTTCATCATGTGATCTTAAGACCTTTTTGAGATACAAGTTTAGAGAAAAAACTTGAATTATCTATACCCTTACAATGTGGAGAAAGCAAGAAAATAAGGAAAAGAAAGGAAATCTGCCTTTTATGCCTTGAGTCCATCAACAGAGCAAAAACACCCCCCTTTCTTGTCAGTGTGGTAGATGAGGCAATTGAGGTTTATATTTGATTCCCATCTTATTAAAAACATAATTATAGGGCTGTACCCCCATCACGTTTTTCTACCCAGCAGTGCCCCTTGCTCATCATGGACACTGGCTCCTCGTCCTGTCAAAATCATTTCAAAATGGTGGCTAACATACCATCAGTAATAGCTGCTCAGTCATTTGGGGGACAAATGTGCCATTCATGCTGTAATCCTGACAAGCCTGCAGTGAGGTGTTGTCCACCCCTGGCCAGCTAATGAAGTGGCACAGGGGAGGTGGAATGGAGGCTCTGTCCAGGTAGAGGTGTTAGTTTTCATTTGTGCCATAATAAATAGATGGCTTTGCTCATTCATTTACTCGTTCATTCTTTCCACAACTCCTACTACAGGATTTGTGGACTTTAATTCCTGCAGATATCAGACAGGCAATATAATGAACGAAGAGGGCTATGCATCAAACTAAAGAATAAATGTCCCCTCTAAAGGGGACAGTTGCGTTTCAGCTCCAGCCAATTGTTTCTGTGGGATAGATTGCATTACAGCTCTTAAAATATCCCATTTTCCGTCCTCTAGGAGGATTATACATCCCCACCCCGTGGACTTGCTTTGACCAAAGAAATATGGGTAAAAGAGGTGTGTGCCACTTGTGGTAAAAGCGTTAAGAACCAGTGCATGGTATGCAGTGTCTTATTTTACTTTGCCCACAATGACTTCCAGAAAGAGGCACCCAGGTAGGATCGGGAGCAGAGCCACAGCCTCCCCACAGTGGAAATGGACCGACCATGAGCATGAAATCAGTCTGAGATCTGGGGGGTGTTATTGCACACTGCTCACCTATCCAGACTGATACGTACTGTATTACTAGTTCTTTTACCTATTTTTTAAAATAATTTTTTATTAATTAAAAGAAAATTACAAGAAAGAAATGCAAACATCCATAATATATGCTTATTCCGTTCTACATATATAATCAGTAATTCACAATATCATCGCATAGTTGCATATTCATCATCATGATCATTTCTTGGAACATTTGCATCAATTCAGAAAAAGAAATAAAAAGACAACAGAGAGACTTCCGGAGAAGA
This sequence comes from Tamandua tetradactyla, assembly GCF_023851605.1. NCBI lineage: Eukaryota > Metazoa > Chordata > Mammalia > Pilosa > Myrmecophagidae > Tamandua > Tamandua tetradactyla. The sequence goes on from NC_135331.1 coordinate 18,755,358, forward strand.
TGGCGGCTTAGTAAGACGCGCGGGTCTTAGTTCCTCCTCCAGAAAAGCAACTAAAGAAACAGAAACAATACGAAACAGCTCCCGGAGTCACGGCAGAGACCAAAAAGACAGCGTACCCCATTCTGGAACAGCTGAACGGGCAGGGAGAATCTGCTGCGGTGAGATACCCGAGGGGCGCGCGTTTTCCCGGCCGGGGCGGCTGGCGACTGGGGTCCCCTCCACGCACGTGGCTCCCTGGTCTGACTGGGAACGTTGGATAGCGGGGCCCTCCCGTCACGCTTGGCGTTTCGGGCCAGCTGGGCAATTAGGACTGGCACTCTCCCAAGCCGCGGTGGCCAGCGACCCCCGCCTCCACGCGCGGTTTCCCCGGCCGACTGCTGTGCAGACAGACGAGCGCCACGAGCGCCACCTACTGGGCAGGAAAAGAAAAACAGAGCCCAGAGATTTCACAGAAAAAGCTTTCAACCAGCTGGGTCCCACACCCAGGGAAATCTGATCAAATGCCCAGACACCAGCAGAAAATAATGGATGACGCTCGGAAAATTGAAGATATGGCCCAGTCAAAGGAACAAACCAATAGTTCAAATGAGATACAGGAGCTGAGACAACTAATGCTGAATATACGAACAGAAATGGAAAAATTCTTCAAAAACCAAATCAATAAATTGAGGGAGGACATGAAGAAGACATGGGCTGAACAAAAAGAAGAAATAGAAAATCTGAAAAAACAAATCACAGAACTTATGGGAGTGAAGGACAAAGAAGAAAAAATGGAAAAAGCAATGAATACCTACAATGGTAGATCTAAAGAGACAGAAGCTACAATTAGTGAACTGGAGGATGGAACATCTGAATTCCAAAAAGAAACAGAAACTATAGGGAAAAGAATGGAAAAACTTGAGCAGGGGATCAGGGAACTGAATGACAATATGAAGCGCACAAATATACGTGTTGTGGGTGTCCCAGAAGGAGAAGAGAAGGGAAAAGAAGGAGAAAAACTAATGGAAGAAATTATCACTGAAAATTTCCCAACTCTTATGAAAGACCTAAATTTGCAGATCCAAGAAGTGCAGCGCACCCCAAAGAGAATAGACCCAAATAGGTGTTCTCCAAGACACTTACTAGTTAGAATGTCAGAGGTCAAAGAGAAAGAGAGGATCTTGAAAGCAGCAAGAGAAAAACAATCTGTCACATACAAGGGAAACCCAATAAGACTATGTGTAGATTTCTCAGCAGAAACCATGGAAGCTAGAAGACAGTGGGATGATATATTTAAATTACTAAAAGAGAAAAACTGCCAACCAAGACTTCTATATCCAGCAAAATTGTCCTTCAAAAATGAAGGAGAAATTAAAACATTTATAGACAAAAAGTCACTGAGAGAATTTGTGACCAAGAGGCCAGCTCTGCAAGAAATACTAAAGGGAGCACTAGAGTCAGATACGAAAAGACAGAAGAGAGAGGTATGGAGTAAAGTGTAGAAAGAAGGAAAATCAGATATGATATATATAATACAAAAGCCAAAATGTTAGAGGAAAATATTATCCAAACAGTAATAATACTAAAAGTTAATGGACTGAATTTCCCAATCAAAAGACATAGAATGGCAGAATGGATTACGACCCAGCAATACCACTGCTAGGTATCTACTCAAGGGACTTAAGGGCAAAGACACAGACGGACATTTGCACACCAGTGTTTATAGCAGCATTATCTACAATTGCAAAGAGATGGAAACAGCCAAAATGTTCATCAACAGACGAGTGGCTAAACAAACTGTGGCGTATACCTACGATGGAATATTATGCAGCTTTAAGACAGACTAAACTTATGAAGCATGTAATAACATGGATGGACCTAGAGAACATTATGCTGAGTGAGTCTAGCCCAAAACTAAAGGACAAATACTGTAAGGTCCCACTGATGTGAACCGACATTCGAGAATCAGCTTGGAATATATCATTGGTAACAGAGACCAGCAGGAGTTATAAACAGGGTAAGATAATGGGTAATTGGAGCTGAAGGGATACAGACTGTGCAACAGGACTAGATACAAAAACTCAGAAATGGACAGCACAATAATACCTAAGTGTAATGTAACTAGGTTGGAACACTGAATGAAGCTGCACCTGAAATATGAAAAAAAAAAAAAAAAAAAGACAACAGAAAAATAAAACAAAAATGGAAAAAAAAATTTACGTGCCATACCCCTTACCCCTCCCTTTCATTGATCACTAGCGTTTCAAACTGAATTTATTTTAACATTCGTTCCCCCTATTATTTATTTTTATTCCATATGTTCCTCTCATTTGTTGACAAGGTAGATAAAAGGAGCATCAGACACAAGGTTTTCACAATCACACAGTCACATTGTGACAGCTATATCATTATACAATCATCATCAAGAAACATGGCTACTGGAACGCAGCTCTACATTTTCAGGCAGTTCCCTCCAGCCTTTCCATTACATCTTGGATAACAAGGTGATATCTAATTAATGCATAAGAATAACCTCCAGGATAACCTCTCAACTCTATTTGGAATCTTACAGCCATTGACACGTTGTCTCATTCCACTCTTCCCCCTTTTGATTGAGAAGGTTTTCTCAATCCCTTGATGCTGAGTCTCAGCTCATTCTAGAATTTCTGTCCCACGTTGCCAGGAAGGTCCACACCCCTGGGAGTCATGTCCCACATAGATAGGAGGAGAGTGGTGAGTTTGCTTGTTGTATTGGCTGGAGAGAGAGGCCACATCTGAGCCACAAAAGAGGCTCTCTTGGGGGTGACTCTTAGGTCTAATTTTAAGTAGGCTTGACCTATCCCCTGTGGGGTTAAGTTTCATATGAACAAACCCCAAGACTGGGGGCTCAGCCTATAGCCTTGGTTTTCTGCACTGCTTGTGAGAATATCAATAATTCAACTTGGGGAAGTTGAATTTTCCCCTGTTCTCACCATTACCCAAAGGGGATTTTGCAAATACTTTTCCACTCGCTGATCAAATCACTCTGGGATTCATCGGGGCATCGCTCTGGACAAACCAATAAAATCTAATGTCCTACCCAAGGTTCCATGTACTTATGTTGTTCAACCAACTATCTACATAAGTTTTTTTTTTAGTGTTCTTTCTTTTTTCAGTTTTTGGCATGGGCAGGCACCAGGAATTGAACCCAGGTCTCCGGCATGGCAGGCGAGAACTCTGCCTGCTGAGCCACCGTGGCCCACCCTTATCTATTTTTTTAAGTTTACAGTTAATTTAAATTGTTAAAAAAAATTGAATGGGTGGGTCAGTAAAATATGTGTAGGTCATTGTTTCTCCTGTATCCAGGTGAGGCACTATGTAGAGTGTGATAAACAAAATGGACATATTCCTTACCACACGGGACTCATGGTTAAATGGGAGAAATGGACACTGGACAAAATAAACACAAAAATGGTTATTTACTTATCCTTGCAATAAATGCTACAAGACAGAAATACAGGGTATGATGAAAGTTATTTGAGGGGAGTTAACCTAGAGTCGTGTCAGGAAAGGCTTTGGTCGGAGATGACACTTCACCTGAGACCTAATGGATGAGAAGGTGAAAGAGGTAACAGTGGGGCTGGGAGCAGGGAGAACAGGCTGGAAGAAAGGCCTTGAGGAGGCAAGTAAGGACTCCAGCCATGATCCTAATAATAAGCTCTGAGTTCCTTGAAGGCAGGATTTATCTTTGCATGTCCTGTGCTTAACAAAGAGTGGGTACTCAAAAATTTGTTGAATAAATCCATAAAGGAATAAATGATTTAATGTGTACACTTCCCCATAACTTCAGAATATGGCACTCCCTTGCTAAGAATCATGCAACGGCTCCCTATGACCCTCCAGATAAAGCCCATAATATTCTCCATGACTTACAAGGATTCACTCACCACTTGAGCCTCATTTCTGGCCACTTGGAGCTCCAGCTACGCAGAGCTGCTTTCAGTCCTTAGAGACTGATGACGTTGATGACACCTAGACATTAACAATAAGTAAAAGTTTAGTGGTGTATGCCATCGTTCATTCATTTGCTGATTTATTCATTCAGCAGATTTTTATCAATCACTTACACTTGCATATCAGGCATCTTTTGTATACCCTGCTTATATGATGAGCAAGACCGTGGCTCTTACAGTTTAATTCACCTCACTAAGGTTTCTTATTTCTAAAATGGGAAAATATCTACTCCACAAAGCTGTGATGCTTGCATGAAAAAAAGGGCTTAGCATAATGTCTGAAAGAGAGTAAGGACTCTGTAAAAGGCGCTATTATACGATCATCATCATTGTTATTATTATAAATTTCCTTACCACAAGGAAGGGAGAAAGAGTTCCTAAGATCAGTATCATTTAAGGTGATGGATGTATAAGGAATCAGACCAGGGGTGTTCCAGAAAGTAGCAGGGACTCGTGTGTGTGCACGCATGTGTGGTGTAGGGGCCACAGTAGCTCACGTTGACAAGTAGGAATGTCAAGATTATGACAAAGACATACTATGATTTTCCCTGAGCTAGGAGAGGAAAGGGGGATGTGGGAAATGAGAGTGCGATGGTAAGGCTGATGATGCACAGAGGGAACACAGGAGGCAGACTATTTGGAATATGTAACCACTGCAGGATATGTTCCTAAATGTTTCTGAACTAATAAGGTCAAGGAGAAAAAGCACAATAAACATTCCTAAGGCCCTGTAACATCAGATGAAATCCTCCAGACAGATGTGTACGTCCAATGTGAGCCAAAAGGTTCTCTCTGCATTGGAAAAAGGGGCTTCAGATGATGGGGGCAGTGGTTTTAGTTGTCATGGGAGAGCTGGCAGCCGTTTTAAGAGTGAACACATCTTTGTGTTTGGTTATAATATGGTGATAGATGCCAGGAAAATTATCAGCAGTCATGTGTACACACATATATGCATACGACACTTCCCTAATCAAATAGGGCAGCCCTGTCCAATAGACGGATGATGCGAACCACATACGTAATTTTAGATTTTTTAATAGCCATGTTAAAAAAAAGTAAAAAGAAACAGGACACTTTCCTAATCAAATAGAGCAGCCCTGCCCGGTAGACATATGATGCCAACCACATATGTGATTTTAGATTTTCTAATAGCCACATTTAAAAAAAGTAAAAAGAAACAGGTGAAAATTAATTTTAATAATATATCCCAAACATTTCCGTTTCAACATGTAATCAATATAAAAATTATTAATGAGAGGTTTGGCATTCCTTTTTTTTCATGCAAAGTCTTCGACAGCTGCTGTGTGTTTTACACTTCCAGCACATGCAATTTGAAACAAACCATGCTTTAAGTGCTCAATAGCCACATGTCACTAGTGGGTACCATACTGCACATTGTGGCTTATAGAACAAGAACAATGGCTTTCAAATGTTTTTGACCAGAGTAAGAAATAGATGTTTAATCATGACTCAGCACACACACACACTTATAAAGATGAAGGAAAAGTTTCATGAAACAATATTCAATCATATTATTAGTCATGCATGCTATTTTCTGTTCTATTTCATTTTTAAAAACAATGCTATGCATGATGTACTAAGGTGATTTCATGGCTATCGAATAGGTAGAGGCCTGCGTTTTGAGAACCATGGATGTGGAAAGCATGGTCTGGGGACATCCTGAATGGGAGGTTAGGGAACTAGATTCTAGTCTCAGTGCTTAAGGCAAAAATCTTGCATGGCCAAAGTTACCTTAAATTGCCCTGGACTTTTAAAAAATGGTCACAAGCCAAATATTAACTAATTTTGTTTCTTTTTGCATTTTAACTGTGGCCTTTCTTTTTCTGAGACTTTGGGGGCCAGCTTCTTGTGTGGATAATTTTTTTTTTTTATCTCTTTCCCATAATTGAACTTAAATAAGGTAAATGTGTATGTTGTCAAACACTGGGTACAATATGTGTTTAATTATTCATATACTTTATATTTCTATATATGTGCAGAATATTACAGGGTGCATGAATGGTCTGGGGGTGGGGGGGCATAAATCTACCCAAAACTATATACAACTTAAAATTTTGTTTATTGTCTTCCAAAGTGTTTATGTTCTAACAAAAGCAAACAAAGCACACTGTTCTAGTAAGCTTATGATACACGGAGGGATATCTCACTAATCTTATAATTGTAATTATTTTAGTTGTTCCAGAATCCACAAGGGGATTAGAAAAGTTCTCTTAACAAGCAAAATAATCTGGATAATGTCTGGGATCCCATTTATTTTTTGAAAGCAGTGGTAAGGAGCCCACAACTGACTGAAAGGAAAAGATTGAAGAAGGCAGTAGGAGGCTCAGGATCCAGGCTCCTTGCCAGTGGGAGAAGACTTTGAGGACCACCCGAGGAAATGAGAGGAGACAGATGCTACAGAAACAGGAAGCCCTGACCTAGCCATGCCCCTTTCCTTGGAAGGGTTCCAGGAGCCCGCTCAAAGGGTAGGAGCTGGGGACTCCTAAACTCTTTCTAGGTGTTTTCCTGGCTACAGCTGATGGGACTGGAAGTTGACACTTGGTCCTCACTTAGCCAGTCGGAGTCTTTGTTTCTTGAAAGTTGCGAAGAGAAACAGAAGTTAGCCATGTTGGAGCTGTGAAGGGCCTGCACGTGAGAGCCAGGCTTGGGATTGTGGCAGCCCACCCAGAGGAGACTGACTTGCAAAGCAATGTAAGCAGCTGAAAGAAGCCCAGAGGGTTGCTCAGTGGGAGTCAGCTGCTTTCTGGTTCCCGTGAGGGCAGCCAGCTTTAACAGGAAGCGATTTTGTCCCCCCTTGGAGAGATTTTTGGTTCTTGCACCTGGGGATGGAGGGAGGGGGTGTTGTTACCGGCATCTAGTGGGTAGGGCCAGGGATGCTGCTTAAGCATGAGCATGACAAAGAATTATTTGGCCCCAAATCTCAACAGTGCCCAGGCTGAGAAACCTTGCCATAGTCTGATTTTTCAGTCTTTATGTTTCGAGACAGTTTTCTGCATTCTTAAAATAAATCCCACCTTACTTTAACAAGCCTGAATACTCTCCCTCTCTCTTTCTTTTGTAACCAAAGGATAATAATAATAATAGCTAGCATTTATTGAGATCTTACTATGTCTCTGGCACTCTGCTAAGCACTTTCCAGGGCTATCACATTTAATCTTCAAAATGAACCTAAGGGGCATGAGTTCTTATTAGCTCATTTTATAGCTGGAGAAACAGAGGCTTAGAAACTCCATTAATTTTCCCAAGGCAAAAGTCAAAGCCATGAATGCAGAAACAGGAAAACTCCTACACACCTCACCAGTAACAGAAGATAGTATTAGAATCTGTGATCATAACGACAACAATAATGAACATTTTTCAAGTGTTTACTGTATTCAGTGCTTCTGTGCTTTGCAGCTATTGACTTGTTTAATCCTCACAACACCCATTTTACAGGGTAAAAAAAAAAGGGGTTTAAAAGGAAAAGAAGGCGTGGCATAGTGAAGTCACTTGCCCAGTGTCATTGGGTTAGTAAGTGGCAGCTGAGATTTTATCCCAGCTGGTCTGGCTCAAAGTCCGTGGATTTTCTGACCATGTTAGGTTACCTCTCAGAAAAGCAAGAAGATACATTAAAGGGTTCAACATAAGTCATCATGACCCCTGTGTTTTACAAAATGGGAATGATCTACCACGTTCATAGCAGCAATATTCACAACTGCCAAAGGTTTCAGAAACAACCCAAGCATCCATCAATAAATGAATGGATAGATAAAATGTGGTACATATACTCAACGAAATACTATTTGGCCATAAGGATGAAGTTCTGAGACATACTGCAACATGCAAGAAGCTTGTAAGCCTTGTGCTTCGTGAAGTAAGTAAGGCACGTAAGGACAAATATTATATGATGTCACTTACAAGAGAGGTCTAGAAATAGCAGATCTGCAGAGGCAGAAAGTAGATTAGAGGTGACCGGGGAAGTGTATGTTTGGAGAATACAGGGTGTAAATAAAATTAATGATAATAAAAGATGAATGTGGTTGAATTATGTATCCCAGGAAAAAAAAAACAACAACAACAGTTTCTTAATCTGTTCCTTTGAGTATGAACCCTTTGTAAATAGGACCTTTTGAAGATGTTGTTGTTAACTAAGATGTGATCCAACTGAATTAATCCTATTGCTGGAAACTTTTAAAGACAAAGCCCCAGGGAGGAGCAGGAAGCCTGAAGTCCACTGGAACCCAGAAGAGAAAGGAAGGTACATCACCATATGACGGGGAAGCCAAGGAACCCCAAGGATTGCCAGGGTGCTATTAACCCTGGGAGAAAGCCAGCCCTCCAGCCTCTGAGTCCATGAGACAGTGCACTCCCATTATTAGGTCAATGCATTGCATGGTATTTGTCAGAGCAGCCAGGAAACTAAGGAAATGGGGACTGAAAGAAGGAAATGGGGTGCACTGGTGGTTCAGTGGTAGAGTGCTCGCCTTCCACGGGGGAGACCCCGGTTTGATTCTTCCTGGACCGTGCAACCCCCCCTCAAAAAAAAAAAAAAGAAGGGAGATGGGGAAGGAGGGAACAACGTGAAGAAAGATTTGAAGGTACAAAAACGTGGGTTCAAACTGAGAATGTCCCTTAATGCTGCTGTGTCCGGAGATAGGGGGTGGATGCCTTGGACGCTGGGCTTAACCTGAAAAGCCAAAGGGGGCTAAAGTAAAGGAGTCCTGAAATCCAAGATAACAAGTATGAGTCTTACTCTGAGGGTGGGAGAGCCAAAGTTTAGAGCAGAGGAATAAAGAGATGTGGCCCCTCATTTAATTTTGTTAGAAAGAGCCCTTGGAGGCAGTGAAGAACACACACTGGGAGAGTGAAGAACTGGAGGCAGGGAGAGCTGACAAAGGAAACCTGACCTTGGCCAGAAGGGATGGGAATAGTGGGGGACTGGAAAACATTTGAGAAATGTTTCATGGTGGAAAAGTTTGGCTCAGCAGATGATTGGATTTAGGGACAATCGGTAGGGAGAAAGTAAAAATGAAAGTATAGGGAGGAAGTAAAAATGAAAGTAAAGTCCTAGATGGGAGATTGGGTCATTGGTGAATCTGTGAAGGAATACAGCAAGTGGGACATAATATAAATATATTGTTGAAAAATAAAAGTAATAAAATCTGTCTTTTGAGCATGGCATATGGAGTAAAATTTCTCTAATTCCAATCCCCAGAAGTAACCTACTTCTATCTATGGTATAAGAACATCTATGTTTTTATGTTTTCAAAACATTTATGTGTGTGTATAGTATTAATCTTGGGTTATATTGTTCTGTAATATATTGTATATCTTTCCAAGTCAATTAATATACATTTATGATGTCATTTTAGTGGCTGCATAATATTCCATTGTGTGGATGTGTTAAGATTCATTTTACCAGCCAAGGTTGTTTTCAATGTGTTTCCTGTTATTTCCAGTGAAACAATGAATGTCTTTATATATATTTGATTTTTGTGCCAAGTCATAGGATAAATTTTTGAGTAGAATTGCTGGGTCAAAGGTTAAACACAATTGCATTTTTGATAGATTCTTACAAAGTGTCAGAAGGCCAGGTATTTAGGTAATGAAGGTAATGAGTTCTGTTTTGGTCAAATTACAGTTGAGGTGCTGTGTTGCAAGGATCTTTGTGTGGATATCAGGTGCAGCAATGACAAATGATACCAGAGATGTATGAAAGAAAAGTTTATTAATGCTCACAGGTCCTAGAACAGAGAGGAGAGGTGGGCCTCGCAGGGTCACGTGGATAAATTCATCAAGAATGGAGACTCAACCAAGCACGCAGGGAGCAAAAGCTTACAGTGCCCTGGGGACTGTGCCTTTGGAATATTACATGATTAGAGGTATAGGTGATTGGCTAGGCATGAGTGGGGACTGGGGAGTTTGCACTTGACTCAGGGATGCAAATCCAGGAAGGACAGTAGGAGAGGGAGAAGTTATTGATCTTGTATAAGCAGGTTCCAGGGGCGGGAACTGAACCCCTCTGTTATTTTAATCCACTACAGATGTCAAAGGCCAAAGGTCACTATGAATATGCCCCTAAACCAATTAGTAACCCAGACCAGGACTCTGAAGAGAAGTGACAACTAGATGTATCAAAAGCAGAGCTATGAGACTCTAAGACTTTATAATGATTTAAGATGGTCAACCATGCTTCAGATGTAAATAAAGATACGTTAGACATATAAATTATGAAAGGTTTTCATGTACTGTGAAAGTCTATATACAGCACATAAAAACACAATTCCATCTTAAATTTACCATGAAACTAATATGTTAGCTGTAATAAATATTAAGCTCACATTCAAATGATATTTTCTTCTTGCCTCTTTAAATTTGGAAGGGCCTTTGGAGAGTGGTCTGGATTCTTTAGCTCTGTTAAAAGCATTTACCAAAAAATAAAATAAAATAAAAAAGCATTTACCACGTGTGGATGCTTTTCATCCACAGACCAGCAGGAGCACACCTGGAGCTGGACAAGCTGGGTTTAGCACCCATTGCAGCCACAGGGAATATGCACCATTGAGAGCCATGGGGCATCTTAGTAAGGGGATGTTAGAAAGGGCTTTTAGAATTTGGACTTTGGTTTGGTGAATTGGGGGAGGGTTTAAGGAACTGGAGCTTTGCTCCAGATCGGACACAGGCAGAAAGTAGGAATAATTCTATGATTGGGTATCTTAATCAATCTTATCTGGAGGGAGGGAATATTAGAGCAAAGTTAAAGCTGTAATTGGTCAAGAAGCAGCAATCACTCATTTTAACCTGGCAAGGGGGGGTGTTTAGTCCTTCTTGGAATTTGGACAATGTTCATGTTTAGTCTGTGTTCAGACATGCTTGTTTTGTTTTGATCCATCGTTGTCAAGGAGTGGCCTTGCCTGACATTGATGTTCAGTGAAATTGTTGATGTCCACCAGGACACCAAGGCCAAGCTGATAATACCAGGCCAGTTCCTGGTTGTTAGAGTGGCTTTCTATTTTTTTCTCACTAGGAAGTTTGTACTATCTTTGCCTGACTTATTCTCACACATCCTCCAGATCTCTGCTTAAACTTCATTTCCTAAAGATTGTCCTTCTTTATCAACTCCCCCTGCCCCAGAATAAATAGGTCAGGTTTTCCTTCCTGCTATACAACCTTTAATCTTCTGCTTCTTCTTTGCAGCTCTAAATACACTTGCAATTGCTTCATTGCACCATGAGTTATAGAACATCTATCCCACTCACTTGCATGTAACCTCCATGAGAGTAAGGGCATGTCTGTTTTGTTCATCTCCATATCTTCCCTGCCACATACAGCCATGAACTCTCAGTAGAGGCTCAAAATTAGTATTTGATGAATGAATATTGAATGGACACAAGACAATGAGCTCCTGGTGGATGTGGATTTTGCCTCACTCACGTCTATATCCCAGCACCTCTAACAGCATTTGGCACATAGTAAGAGCTCCACAAATATTAATGTGATGGGTTAATGACCAAATGAAACCTTCTTTTCCATTCATTCCATTCTATCCAAGAAATTATTCTAGTTTTCAGAGTGATGCCAAATAACTGAGTTTGTTCAGTGAAACTGTAGTTAGCGGCAGAGGCTCAAGTGTAGGGTGTAGTTAGCTGAAAACCATTCTGAAAAGGAAAATTTGACCCAAATTTTCTCCTCGTTGCTTCACACACCTTTTTACCTTATTAGAAATTCTGCACAGTATCAGATCAAATAAAGGCCTTCAGGAAACCAGGGACAGCTATCAGAGTTCTGCACACTTCATTGGAAAGCCATAAACACAATTACCGGATCATTAAGGACTGTAAAACAGAGGCTTTGAAGCAACACAAAGAGAACTGCCTAGTTGGGCATGAACAGTGCCTGTGTGTGTTATTGCCTCCCTTTTGGAAGCCACCTAGGAAATGACAATGGGTTATGAACTGAAATGTTGTAGTGGCAGGTACAAGGAAAGCAGATAGAAAAGTCCTGAGTTCTACTTATATCTCTAATGCTCCTTAGCTCTTGTTCCCTTAGGCAATATGTTAGCTTGGCCTCTCTGAACCTCAGTTTCCTCATCTGTAAAATGGGAGATTGGGGATTAATTGCACCAGTGGCCTCACTTCTTCACCCCTTCTGTATCCAGACCCTTTGCATTTCTCTTATAGAAGAAGTAGAGTGTATTTCCCCATCCTTTGAATCTGTGCTGGCCAAATGCCTTGCTTTGGCCAATGGGGTGTTAGCAGAGGTGAGGCAAGCAGAGGTCTGAAAAAGAGCTTGTATGTTTCTCCTTTCACTCCAGTTCCTCTGCAACTGCCATGGCAAAATTCCCGGGCTAGCTGCTGGAGTTTGAGGGACCTGTGCTGTGCAGCCGAGTTTCCTAGTTGTTCCAGCTGAGACCATCCTAGGTCAGTCAATAGCCAACCAAACCCCAGTCGTGTGAGCAAGTCCAGCCAAGATCAGCAGAGTTGCCTAGATAATCACAGAGATGTGAGAGAAGCAGCAAAATCAGATAAGCCCAGCCCAGATAAGCCCAGCAATGTTCATTGCTGTTTGTCCTGAGGTTTTGGGGTTGCTTGTTATTCAACATTATTGTGGACTGATACAGAATTACAGGATTAGTAATATCTACTCACTGAGTTGTGAAGAACTACAAGGGAGGTGCACAGCACTCTCAGTAAGCATTTTAGTGAATTGAAGCCAGGGCATTACAATATTTCCAAAACTCCGGAGTACGATGTCAAAGTAAGAAGTCACTAATATACAATAACATGCTATGTAGTAATAATGATAAGATTAGAAAGAAGAAAACTAATAAATTAGGCATTAGCTACATTATATTACTATGAGCATTTACTCGTGCACATTAATTATTGAGACTATTCGACAAGGTTGTTCTAGTTTGCTAGCTGCCGAATGCAACACACCAGAGACGGATTGGCTTCTAATAAAAGGGGATTTATTTTGTTAGTTCTTCAGAGGAAAGGCAGCTAACTTTCCACTGAGGTTCTTTCTTATGTGGGAAGGCACAGGGTGGTCTCTGCTGGCCTTCTCTCCAGGCCTCTGGATTCCAACATCTTTCCTGGGGTAATTTCTTTCTGCATCTTCAAAGGCCTGGGCTGAGCTGCAAGTGCTGAGATGAGGTATGCTGAGCTGCTTGGGCTGTGTTACATCGTGCTCTCTCATTTAAGCACCAGCCAATAAAGTCAAACATCATTCATTGCAGTAGGCACGCCTCCTAGCTGACTGCAGGTGTAATTAGCAACAGATGAGGTTCACGTACCATTGGCTCATGTCCGCAGCAACAGAACTAGATACCTTCACCTGGCCAAGTTGACAACTGAATCTAACTAACACATGTCTACCCCTTGTCAACTTGGCAAAGTGTGAGGATTTTTAGAGACTACTTATTAGAGAAATGAAAGTTACAGAATCAAAGTGTCACAGCTAGTAAGTGACAATCTTGACCAGAATTTGAGATACTTATCATTTTGCTTGGCATGGGGGTACATGGTATTTTTATATCTCCTCCTAAGGAAGTGATTGACTTACAAGAAATGAATAAACAAAGATGATCACTTCATCTCTGGAAATCTTCTGTCTTGTTTTTTGTTTTTAATTTTTTTTTTAATGTGAAAACAACATATGTGCAAAAAAGGAATAAATTTCAAAGCACACCGCAACAATAAGTTATAGAACAGATTTCAGAGTTTGGTATGGGTTACAGTTCCACAATTTTAGGGTTTTCTTTCCAGCTGCTCCAAGACACTGGAGATTAAAAGAAATATTAATATGATGATTCAGCAATCATACTCATTTGTTAAATCCTATCTTTTCTGTTGTAACTCCACCTTCTCCTTTGATCTTTCTCCCAACTTTTAGGGGTATTTGGGCTATGCCCAGTCTATCTTTTTCATGTTGAAAAGGCTGTGGATAATATTGAATAGGGGAATAGAACTAGTTGATCTTCTGGAGAGGCTGCCCCTTTGCATTTCAGAACCTATCTGATCCAGGACCCCACTGGAGGTTGTAGGTTTCTGGAAAGTAATCCTAGTGCATGGAACCTATGTGAATCTCAGATCAAACCCTACATGTTCTTTAGGGTTGGCAGGAATGACTTTGATTGGGGTTTGGCAAACCATGATAAATAGCAATATCTAGCTGAAGCTTGTGTTAAAGAGTGGCCTCCAGAGTAGCCTCTCGACTCTATTTGAACTCTCTTAGCCACTGATAACATCACATTTTTTACAATTCTTTTCCCCTTTTTGGTCAAGAAGACATTGTTGATCCCATGGTGCTAGGACTAGGCTCATCCCTGGGAGTCACATTGTACGTTATCAGGGAGACTTTTACCTCTGGATGTCATGTCCCATGCAAGGGGGCGGGTTATGATTTCACTTACATAGTTGAACTTAGAGAGAGGCCACATCTGAACAACAAAGGATGTCCCCTGGAAGTAGCTCTTAGGCATACTATTGGTAGGCTTAGCTTTTCCACTACATAAATTGGCTTCAAGATCAAGAGCTTGGCCTATTGATTTGGGAGTCCCTAATGTTTGAGACAGTATCAGGGGTTTCCCCAGTGGTAAAGTTTAATAGTTCCATATTTTTTCTCCATCCCTCAAAGGACTTTGTCAATATTTTTTAACTATCTGTTAAATATACTCTGGGATATATCTGGGCATTACATTAAGCTATACAGGATTACAAACCCTCATTCCCATTCTAGGATCCAAGGATTTGGGTTGTTTGATCTATCCAGACAGGTTGAGTTAGAGTATGTGGTACAGAAAATTTAGGTTTTGGACAAAATAAACCTCTCCTCCTTTGGTCTCATAGAGTAGGTGTAGATCTAAAATACAGTGTCCTCCTTACCCCTGTATTGTGAATTACGTTAGTCCTGACCCAATCGGCTTCATTCTTACCTCTAATTGAAGTCTGATCTCTTTTACAATTCCTTAACAGTTATTGTATGTGCATTGCCAACTTTTGAACCTGCAGAACTCCTTCTCTGAGTCTTAGGTGTCACACAGGTGCCCAAAGTTCCAGAGAAATACCAGGTCATACATATACAGCACAGCCTCTCAGAATCTAGAAATAACAATTACAGTCCCAGACTACAGATGGCTGCTATAAGAAGGACTGCTAGGCCCCACTTCTCTTATAAGTGTTTCTAAATGAGATCATACAATATTTGTTCTTTTGTTTCTCCCTAATTTTCAATCATAATGTCCCCCAGGTTCATTCATATCATTGAATGCCCACAACTTCATACCTTTCTGTAGTAGCACAATATTCGATTGTACATATACACCACTGTTCACCATTCTACTTCTCGGTCAGTGTATCCTTCGGCCACCTCCATCCATTGGGCATCCTGGATAATGACCAAAGTCAACGTCTCACACATCCTATAATAATAATATTATAGGATTATTAATTATTATGTGAGACAGCCCATGTCTCACATTATCCTCACTAATGGAATAATCATCAATACTCTCAATTTTAGATGATTTTCATTGCTCCCGAGAGAAAAATAACTGATTAATAGAAAATCCGAACCTCTTGTAACTCTTGTCCTCCCCGCCTCAACTATCTACCCCTGGTATTGCTGTGGTACTGTTGATGTCTTCCTGTTAAACATAGCCCATAGTCTGCAATAGTAATTTTCCCCCATACCCCAATATTATAAACTCTTTGTACAAGATTCATACCTTTGACGTAGTTTGTGTAAGAAATTATTTATATTTGTAGAGTTACTCAGTGGGATACGTGGCTCTATACACCCCCTTTCAATCATGTTCATCTTCAATATGGCAATATTACTTACAGACCCACTAGTGAACTGCCTTTACTTCTATCCACTCCCTTACATTTAAGTTCAACCTCATTAGCTAACCATTCACCCATTGCTAGCTTCTGTGTATCTCCAGGTCCCCTATATTCTGTATTATAAGCCTCTGAGTTTACCTTTATCCTGGTCATAAAAGCAAAATCATACAGTATTTGTCCTTTTGTGTCTGGCTTATTTTACTCAGCATTATGTCTTCAAGGTTCATCCATGTTGTCACATGCTTCAGGATATCATTTTGTCTCACTGCTGCATAATATTCCGTCATTTTATGTTTATTTTTGTTTATTCACTCGTCTGTTGTTGGGTGCTTGGATTGTTTCCATCTTTTGGCAATTGTGAATAATGCTGCTATGAACATTGGTGTGCACATGTCTGTCTGTGTCACTGCTTTCAGCTCTTCTGGGTACATAGGGAGTAGTGGTATTGCTGGGTCATGGGGCAACTAGATATTTAGTTTTTAAGGAACCACCAAACTGTCTTCCGTAGCAGCTGTACCATTATACATCCCCAACAGCAGTGTATGTGTCCCAATTTCTCCACACACTCTCCAACATTTGTAATTTCCTGTTTGTTTAATAGCAACCATTCTTATAGGTGTGAGGTGGTATCTCATTGTAGTCTTGATCTGCATTTCCCTTATAGCTGATGAAAATGAGCATCTCTTCATATGATTTTTATCCATCTGTATTTGCTCTTCCTAAAAGTGTCTATTCATAACTTTAAGCCCACTTTATATTTGGGTTGTATGCTTTTTTGTTGTTGAGTTGTATGATTTCTTTATGTATACAGGCTATCAAACTTTTATCTGATATGTGATTTCCAAATATTTTCTCCCATTGAGTTGGCTGTCTTTTACCCTTTTGACAAAGTCTTTTGAGATACAAAAGCATTTGTTTTTGAGGAATTCCCATCTATCTATTTTTCTTTGGTTGCCTGGCTTTGGGTGTAAAGTTTAGGAAGCTACCTCCTATTACTAGGTCTTGAAGATATTTCCCTATATTTTCTTCTAGGAATTTTATGGTACTGGTTTTTTTTTTTTTTTTTTTTTTTTTTTTTTAGAGAGAGGGAGGAAGGGAAGGAAAGACAGAGAGAAGGAAGGAAGGATGGAAGGAAGGAAGGAAGAAAGGGAAACATCTTTAAACATTTTCTTGTTTTATTGTATTTTGTTTGTTTGTTTGTTTTTTACATGGGCTGGGGCCGGGAATCGAACCGAGGTCCTCCGGCATGGCAGGCAAGCACTTTTGCCCGCTGAGCCACCGCGGCCCGCCCTGGTACTGGTTTTTATATTTAGGTCTTTGATCACTTTGAGTTAATTTAGTATAGGGTGTAAGGTAAGGATCCTCTTTCATTCTTTTGGCTAATGATATCTAGTTCTCTCATGCTCATTTCTTGAAAAGACTGTTCTGTCCCAGTTCAGCAGATTTGGGGGCCTTGTCGAAGATCAATTGACCATAGACTTGTGGTCTACCTCTGCACTCTCGATTTGATTCCATTGGTCAAAACTTCTATCTTTGTGCTAGTAGTATGTTGTTTTGACCACTGTGGTTTTATAATAGGCTTTCAAATAAGAAAGTGTTAATCCTCCCACTTTGTTCATCTTTTAAAGGTTAGTTTTAGCTATTCAAGTTCTTGTTCCCTTTCAAATGAGTGTGATTTTTTTCTTTAGTTTTTTTTCTTTCAAATGAATTTGATCGCTTTTCCAAGTCTTCAAAGTAGGTTTTTGGGATTTTGATTGCTATTGTATTGAATCTATAGATCAATTTGGGTAGAATTGACATCTTAACTACATTTAACCTTCCTATCCATGAGCAGGGAATGTCTTTTCACCTATTTAGATCTTCTTTGATTTCTTTTAGCCATGTTATATCATTTTCTATGTACAGGTCCTTTACATCCCTGGTTAAGTTTATTCTTAGATTCTTGATTTTTTTAGTTGCTATTTCAAGTGGAATTTTTTTCCTTAATTCTCTCCTCAGTTTGGTTTTTGCTTGTGTATAGAAACATTTCTGAATTTTGCACATTAATCTTGTATCCTGCCACTTTGCTGAATTTGTGTATTCGTTCAAGAAGCTTGGTCATAGATTTCTCAGGATTTTCCAAGTGTAGTATCATGTCATCTGCAAATAATGAAAGTTTTACCTCTTCCTTTCTGATTTGGATGCCTTTTATTTCTTTTTCCTGCCTGATTGCTCTAGCTAAACCTTCTAGTAAAATGTTGAATAATAGTGATGACAGGGGGCATCCTTGTCTCGTTCCTGATCTTAGGAGGAAGGCTTTTAGTCTCTCACCATTGAGTATGATGTTGGCTATGCGTTTTCATATATGCCCTTTTCATATTGAGGAAGTTTCCTTTGATTTGTACATTTTGAAAAGTGTTTTTATCAGCTAAGGATGTTGAATTTTGTTGAACACTTTTTCAGCATTAATTGAGATGATCATGTGATTTTTCCCTTTCAATTTTTAACGTCTTGCATTACATTGATTGATTTTCTTGTGTTGACTCACCCTTGCATTCCTGGTATAAACCCCACTTGATCACAGGTATAATTCTTTTAATGTATCATTAGATTATATTTGCTAGTGTTTTGTTGCGAATTTTTGCATCTATATTCCTTAGGGAGATTGGCCTGTAGTTTTCCTTTCTTGTGGCATCTTTACCCAGTTTTGATATTAGACTGATGTTATCTTCGTAAGATGAGTTAGATAGTATTCCTTTTCCCTCAATTTTTTGGAAGAGTTTGAGTAGGCATGGTATTGGTTCTTTGTGGAAAGGTTGATAAAATTCCCCTGTGAAGCCATCTGGCCCTAGGCTTTTCTTTGCAGGAAGATTTTTATGATTGATTGAATCTCTTTACTTGTGATTGTTTTTTTTTTTTTTTTTTGAGATTTTCTATTTCTTCTTGAGTCAGTGTAATTTGTTTGGGTGTTTCTAGGGATTTGTTCATTTCATCTAAGTTGTTTAGTTTGTTGGCCCAAAGCTCTTATGATTTTTTAAAAAATTTCTTCAGAGTCCTTGGTAATGACCTCCCTCTCATTTCTGATTTTGTTTATTTGCATCCTCTTTCTCTTCTTCTTTGTCATCCTAGCTAGGGGTCCATTGATTTTATTGATTTTCTCAAAGAACCAACTTTTGTGGGGTTTTTTTGGGGGGGGTGGGATGGGGGGGTCTGGAATTCAAACCTGTGTCTCCTGTATGGAAGATGAGCATTCTACCACTGAACCACCCATGCGCCCTCAACTTTTGGTTTTATTGATTCCTTCTTTTATTCTTTTGTCCTCCCATTCATTTAATTCTGCTTTAATCTTTGTTAGTTCCCTTTTTCTATTTGTTTTGGGATCAGTTTACTGCTCTTTCTCTAGTTCCTCCAGGTGAGCAGCTAATCGCTTGATTTTTGCTCTTTCTTCTTTCTTAGTGTAAGCATTTAGGGCAACAAATTTCCCTCCCAGCACTGCCTTTACCACATCCCATAAGTTCTAAATGTCATATTCTCATTTTCATTCATCTCCAGATAGCTACCAGTTTCTTCAGTGACCCACTGGTTGGTTGAGAGTATGGTTTTAATCTTCATATATTTTGTGAAAGTTCTGGTTCTTTGGTGATTATTGATTTCCAACTTCATTCCATTATGATTAGAGAAAGTGTTTTGAATAATTTCAGCCTTTTAAAATTTATAAAGACCTGTTTGTGCCCCAGTGTATGATCTGTTCTGCAGTATGTGTTCTATGTACATTAGGGAAGAATGTATATCCTGGGTTTTTGATCTATATGTGTCTGATAGGTGTAATTCTTTTTAAATTTTTTATATTCTCTATTTCCTTACTGATTCTCTGTCTGGTTTTTCTATCCAACGAGGGCAGTGATGTGTTGAAGTCTTCCACTATTATTGTTGAAATGTCTATTGCTCCTTTTAGTATCATCAATTTTTTTCCTCATGTACTTTGGAACTCCTTGATTGGGAGTGTAAACATTTATGATTGTTATTTATTCTTGGTGAATTGCCCCTCTTATTAATATTTAGTGTCCCTCTTTGTCTCTTATGATGTCTTTACATTTAAAGTCTATTTTGGTGCTCGCTTCGGCAGCACATATACTAAAATTGGAACAATGCAGAGAAGATTAGCATGGCCCCTGCGCAAGGATGACACGCAAATTCGTGAAGCATTCCATATTAAAAAAAAAAAGTCTATTTTGTCTGATTTATTATAGCTGCTCCTGCTTTCTTTTGGTCACAGCTTGCATGGAACATCTTTGTCCATCCTTTCACTTTCAATGTATTTGTATCCTTGGGTCTAAGATGAGTCTCTGGTAAGCAGCGTATAGATGGATCATATTTCTTAATCCATTCTGCCAATCTGTACCTATTAACTGGTGAGTTAAGTCCATTAATATTCAAAGTTATTACTATAAAGGCATTTCTTGAATATTCCATCTTATCTTTTGGATATTATTTGCCAGATCTATGTATTCTTTTTCCCTCTTTCTCTTTTTATCTTTTATGTTAACCTTACTGATACTCTTCAATTCTGTGCCCTCCTCCAGACCTTCCCTTCTTGTCTTTTTTTTTTTTTTTTAGCCAACAGAACTCCTTTTAATATTTCTTGTAGGGCCAGTCTCTTGTTGACAAATTCTCTCAGCATTTGTTTGCCTACGAAAATTTTAATCTCTCCATCACTTTTGACATAAATTTGGATAGAAACAGAATTCTTGGCTGAAGTCTTTCTCTTTCAGGGTCTTAGATATATCATACCACTGCCTTCTCACCCCCGTAGTGCCTGTTGGGTAGTCTGAACTCAGTCCTATGTGCTTTCCCTCGTATGTAGTAGATTGCTTTTCTCTTGCCACTTTCAGGATTTTCTCCTTCTCTTCAACATTTGACAGATTGATTAGTATGTGTCTTGGGGTAGGCCTATTTGGATTTATTCTGTTTGGGGTTCATTGGGCTTCTTTTATTTGCATATTTATGTCTTTTATAAGGGTTGGGAAGTTTTCCCCCATTATCTCCTCAACTAATATTCCTAGGCATTTATTCTTCTCTTTTCCTTCTGGGACACCAGTGATTCTTATATTTGTGCAGTTCATGTTGTCCATCATTTTTCTGAGATCCAATTCAATTTTTCCATCTTTTTTTTGCCATTTGTTCTTTTGTGCATTCAAAATCAATTGTGTTGTCCTCTACTTCACTTATTCTTTCCTCTGTGTCTTCACATCTGCTATTGTGTGTATAGTATATTTTTTATTTATTCTACAGCATTTTCATCTCTGTGATAACTACTATTTTTCTATTTATTCTTTCAGATTCTTTATGCTCTTCTAGTGTCTTCTTGATCTCCTCTATGTCATTAACCAACCCACTTAATTTATTTAGTTGAGTTGTATGAACATCTTTGATTAGTTGTTCAAAGTCAGTATCTCCTCCAGTGTTTTAATTTGGTCACGAGACTGGGCGTTATCTGTCTGCATTATCATATGTGTTTTGATTTTCTGTTGCCTTCAAGGCATTTAATTATCTTGATAGGGTTACTTTGGAAGTTGATTTGCCTCAGTAGCCTAAGGTTTTTTTTTTTGCAGATGGACATGGGACAAGATGTGGGGCTTGGGGCAGGGTACAGCAGTGTGGTGATGGGGCACAGTACAGGGCTAAGCACAGGGCAGGGATACTACGCTGGTGCCTGGGAGCATGGGTGTGAGGCATGGGGTTGTGGGGGTGGTGGTGGGGGCCATGGGGGAGGGTGCAGCTTGGGCAGGGCTTGAAGTTCAGGGGCAGGGTGCAGCATGGTGGACACAGAGGCAGGGTATGACAGGAAGTGGATCAGGAGCTGTGTGTGGGGGGGGGGTTCAGGAGAGGTGTGCAGTGGGGGTGGTGTGTGTGGGCAGTGGGAGGGTGTGGTGTGGGTGCATGGGTTCAGGTGTTCCAGCAGGGCATGTGTGCATGTGTGTAGTGTTGGGGTCATGGGGATTGGGGCACGGGGTTTGGGGCATGGAGATCAGGGTGCAGGGGGCAGGATTCATGTGTGTGCATGTGTGGGGCACAGGGGCAGGGCCTGGGCCATGATATGTGCGTATGCGGGGTGGGGGCAGCGGGGTGCAGAAATCAACGGGGCAGGGCTCAGGTGTGTACATGCGCAGGGAAGAGGGGACAGGGCAAGGATGCACCCCAGGGGGTGGGGCTTGGATCTGTAGGGTGTGGGGAGGGGTCGTGGGGTTCACGCGTGGATGTGGCACATTCAAGGAACAAGGCTTTGCTTAGTTCCTAGTCCCTTTCCTTGCACTCCTGAGGGTTCTGGGCCTCCGTTTGGAAAGGGCTGCTGTGCGGGTTTGAAAAGAGTTTATGTACCCTAGAAAAGTGGTGATGTAACTCTAACCAATCTTGTGGAAGCAACCATTTCTCTTAATCCCTATTCAGCACTATAGGTTGGAAACTTGATTGGGTTATCTCCATGGAAATGTGACCCAATCAATGTTGGTATTAAACTTGATTAGATAGAGATGTATCTCCACCCATTTGGGTGGGTCTTGATTAGTTTACTGGAATCCTATAAAAGAGGAAACGTCTTGGAGAACATGAGAGATTCGGAGAGAGTAGAACGACATAGCCACGACCTTTGGAGATAAAGAAGAAAAATGCCTCCTGGGAGCTTCATGAAACAGGAAGCCAGGAGAGAAAGCTAGCAGATGCCACTGTGTTCACCACATGCCTTTCCAGATAAGAGAGAAACCGTGACTGTGTTCACCATGTACCTTCTCACTTGAGAGAGAAATCCTGAATTCATCAGCCTTCTTGAACCAAGGTATCTTTCATTGGATGCCTTTGATTGGACATTTCTATAGCCTTGCTTTAATTGGGACGTTTTCTCAGCCTTAGAACTGTAAACTAGCAGCTTATTAAATTCCCCTTTTTAAAAAGCCATCCCATTTCTGGTATATTGCATTCTGGCAGCTAGCAAACTAGAACAGCTGGGTTCAGCTCTTTGCACTAGCTGGATGGCCTCCAGTTCTCTGCATCTCAGTTCTTCAGCTTTTTCATCCAGGACCTCTCTGTGCAGTGTAGAAGACCCTCTCAGGTCATTTGCCCCCTGGAATTGCTGTCCCAGTCATTTTTCTGTCACTTCTCTAGCTGTTCCTTAGAGCAGGGGTGAACTCAGCTGTCCATCTTCTATCCTATTCTGCCATCTTTTCTTCTGTTTTGTTTTAAAGTTTGAAATGGGGACAGAAAAAGATTAGGCATTCATTCATTCATCTGTCCCTTCATTCCACAAGTATTGATTGTGAGCTAATCTGCATCAGGCACCGTACCAGTCATTCCTCTGTTTCCACTTCTGTCTGCTTTCCTTTCCTCTCTGGTTCCATTCTTTTCCTCCTCAAAGCCTCCTCTTTCTGCTTCCCATTCTCGCAAGTGTTGATAAGCAGGGTAAATACCTGCGCTTATGAGAGCCAGCCTGCACAGGCTGATGCTGATCTTTCCAGTTCATTTAGAAGGTTAGCTGCCACAGGCACCCCGTGACACCTCAGTCATGTCGTGTTTTGCTGAAAGACTGTAGAGCATGGGCTTGGCAGCATCCTGATCAGCATAAAAACTCATTCCAGTTTTCCAGATGCCAAAAGCAGAAGCTGAGGTTTACAGGTTTCCCAAATTCACAGTCATCTCTAGCCATTGCCCATTCATTCATCTGTTCATTTAGTCACTTTCATCGTCCACTGTGGACCAGACCCTGTGGGATGGCACTGAACCTATAGGAGGGCATCAATCAATCCATTTCAGTAATGATGACTGTGCACAATTCTATAGAGCTCATTGTATGCAACCCTGTGCTGACTGCTTTACATATATTAACTCATTCACTATTCACAACAACCCTACGAGGCGATACAATTATTACCCCCCTTTTGCAGATGAGGAAACTGTTTAAGAATTTACAGACGAAATTAATTTTTGAAAATTACATATGAAGGTAGATTATATAATGTCAGAATTTCACCTCAGGAGGTAAAGGGCACTTTACAATATATTTATTATAAAGGAGGGTATAGAATGGACTATTGTTTCCAATTCTTCATCTCCCTCAGTAGAACTATACACCAACTCTCTTTGCCATGTGAGTTTCAGTATTCTCCAACTGGGGTGAGTGGAAAATATTTCCCTACCCCATTGAGTTTGGCCTTGGCCATGAGACTTCGCTTGGGCCAGAGGAATATGGAAAGAAGTAAAAATGTGCCAGTCCTGAACTTGGGCTTCAAGGAGGTGTCATTATTTCCGCATGTGCTCCTGTCATTAGCTACAAGAAAAACATGCCTGGTCTGTGCAGAATGTAGAAATACGTGGAACAGATCTGAACCCAACCTGAGGCTTGGTGCCAAACTCAGAGAGTCCCAGATGAGCTCAGCAGAGCCACAGACGATCCCCAAACCTGCAAGTAAAAAAAAATAGTGTGTGTTGTAAGTCATCGAGATTTTGAGATTGTTATGCATCAGATTGACTAATGCAAAGGGTGTTGGATGTGATAGGAGTGATAAAATGCTCCTGTAAGCAAAGCAGTTAGTTGCGGTCTTGGCACACAGAGCAAAAAATGCTTTATAGACAGGAGTTTCCCTGTTGGCATTGAGAAAGGCTAAACAATATTCTGATACTGTGTTAGAGGGGATTGTAGATACACAATCTTCAAATCCTTATGTTTAGGAGCTCTGCAATTACCACTGAACTCTCCTACCACAAGGGTAAGTACTGGTGCTTTGGGAGGTTGTAAATTTACAGAACAGGCAGTTCAGAGATAATTGACGCGTCCTCTTCTTTAAAAGGGGACCCGGCACCATGGAAACGACAAACATGTTCCGCTTTGTGACTGTGGATTATAATTACCAAGTTATTAACCAGAGCATTATGTGAGGATTGATGGTTCTTGCTCAATACAATGTGTCCTTTAAATGCTAAATAATAAGTTAAATGCAAGGAATAAATAAGTTCGGTGGCTTATTTATGGGGTAAGTAGGGGGTATTTTCAGCCCATAAACCAGGGCATCTGTAGATGCCTCCAATACTGTAGAGGAGAAAGAGCCCCAGATTAGAAATCAGGAGACCTGAATTATCAGCTTTTACCAGCTAAGGACCTTGAGCAGGTTACATCGTTGCTATGAGCCACAGTTTCTTCATTTGGAAAACGGGGTGAGAGTATAGAAACACCCACCCCATAGACAGAGTACAAAGAGTCAAGCGTGATTATATAAGGTGCTGGACACAGTGCCTGACGCATAATAAGCAGTTGCAAAATGTTAATTATCATTATATCATCATGTTAGAAATAAAAGACTTGACCCTGCTACTAAGACGTTTCCTACCTTATGTCTTTAGTCAATAAGTAATCGGTACAATCTGCAATAGACCATTGATGAATTCTTATTTAAATAGCACCCTTTAGCTGTCCTGCTTAAAAAAAAATCAGAAACTTGGGTAAATAGAAGAAAGAATAAAGAAGAAAATAAAAATCATCCGCTTAATCCCCCCATCTAAATAGGACCCCTGTTAACATTTTTCAAGTAGACTCCTAGTCATTTTTTTAATCCATGTGTAGAATTCATTTTTAAATCTAAATTTGGAATCATGCTGCACATGCTGATTTGCCACCTGCTTTTGAGACGTTTCCAATGTCATTAAATATTCTCCCAAAACACACTTTTTAATGTCTGCAGGGTAGGGTGTTCTTGAGCAACACTGTCTAAGTGGAAGAGTTATTCACGGCAGCCTGTTTTGCCCATTCACTTAAATGATACTTTCAGACTTTCTGAAAATCTTCATTTCAAATTGGTCTTAAATGGGCTGGGGCTTGGCTTTAAAATTCCTTTCCACCTCCTCTTACCTCCTCCAGCCACCCCAAGCTCTCTGTCAAGTAGTTAATGATTGTACCAGGCACTTATTCAGTAGGGGATCTCTCAGTTTAAAGGGTCTCCGTGGTGAGCCATTTTGTAAAAGGGAAAAAAGTCATTCAAATAATCACCCTCTAATTTCTCTGCTTGGCCAAGCTTCTTTAAAAATCGAGTTCTCTCCTAAAGTAAGCTCCATTCACAGGTAAAAACTGTCCTACTAGCTTCCTTAAACTACCTTACTTGATGTCACATAGCATTTGTTTTAGTTTGCTGGCTGCCAGAATGCAATATACCAGAAACGTAATGGCTTTTAACAAGGGGAATTAAAAAAAAAGTTGCAAGTTAATAGTTTTTAGACCAAGGAAATGTCCCAATTAAAGCAAGTCTATAGAAATGTCCAATCTAAGGCATCCAGGGAAAGATATCTTGATTGAAGAAGTCTGATAAAGTTCAGGTTTTCCCTCTCAATTAGAAAGGCACGTGGCAAACATGGTGTCATCTGCTGGCTTCCTCTCCAGCTCCCTGGGATGCGTTTTCCTTTTTCACCTCCAAAAGTCGCTGGCTGGTATACTCTGTTTCATGATTCTGTGGCATTGTCTGCTCTCTCAGAATCTCATGGCTTTCTCTCTTCTTGTTCTCTAGCTTTTTCCAAAGTGCTTCTTCTTTCAAAGGATTCCAGTAAAACCAATCAAGACCCTCCTGGAATGGGTGGGGACATGTCTCCACCTAACAGGGTTTAATACCCACACTGCTTTAGTCACATCTCCATGGAGATAAGCTAATTAAAGTTTCCAACATCCAGTACTGAATAGGGATTAGAAGAAGCGGCTGCCTTTATAAAATGGTATTAGGATTAAAACATGACTTTTCTAGGGTGCATAAATTATTTCAAACTGGCACTGCACTCCTTCTCTGAATAACAAGAAGGAATACTTCACTCTGTCCCCTCTGCTACCCATCATCTTAGGTTATTGTTTTCCTCTGGGAGTATTCAGGACGAGTTTAGGTGATTTGTACATAAACATTTAAAAAATTATATAGTTATTACTTCTTTTAATGTGGTTTAGAAAAATAACATCTACAACCCAACCCTGAGATTTCAAAGATGTTACTGCTTAGGCTGAGGTGTAATTTATTTAAGTACAAAAAATGCACGTGAAAATAACATGGCAAAAAGTAAGAGGTGCTATGGAAACCATATATTTGGTAAGTCTCATAACTGACATTTGGCAACTGATGTTTGGAAACTGACATTGGGTAAATGTTGTCCTGGTTCAAGCCATCGTCTTCTCTTGCCTGGATTCCTACAACAACTTCCTAATAGGTCTCTCTGCTTTAACTCTTGCCCTTGTAAAACCCATTCTCCACACTACAGCCGAAGTGAATTTTTCAAAACATAAATTGAACATCTGTCCTCATTACAGCCTGACAATTGCTCTTTTTTTTTTATAGCAGCGTTATTTATTTTTTTTACTTTTTTTTATTAATTAAAAAAAGAATTAACAAAACAATTAGAAATCATTCCAATCTACATGTACAATCAGTAATTCTCAATAACATCACATAGTTGCATATTCATCATTTCTTAGTACATTTGCATCGATTTAGAAAAAGAAATAAAAAGACAACAGAATAAGAATTAAAACAATAATAGAAAGAAAAAAAACAAAAAAAACAAAAACAAAAAACCTATACCTCACATGCAGCTTCATTCAGTGTTTTAACATAATTGCATTACAATTGGGTAGTATTGTGCTGTCCATTTCTGAGTTTTTATATCCAGTCCCGTTGTACAGTCTGTATCCCTTCAGCTCCAATTATCCCTTCTCTTTTTTTTTTTTAATTAACGGAAAAAAAGAAATTAACCCAACATTTAGAGATCATACCATTCTACACATGCAATCATTAATTCTTAACATCATCACATAGATGCATGATCATCATTTCTTAGTACATTTGCATTGGTTTAGAAGAACTAGCAACATAACCGAAAAAGATATAGAATGTTAATATAGAGAAAAAAATAAAAGTAATAATAGTAAAATCAAAACAAAACAACACAAAACAAAACAAAAACCTATAGCTCAGATGCAGCTTCATTCAGTGTTTTAACATGATTACTTTACAATTAGGTATTATTGTGCTGTCCATTTTTGAGTTTTTGTATCTAGTCCTGTTGCACAGTCTGTATCCCTTCAGCTTCAATTACCCATTGTCTTACCCTGTTTCTAACTCCTGCTGAACTCTGTTACCAATGACATATTTCAAGTTTATTCTCGAATGTCCGTTCACATCAGTGGGACCATACAGTATTTGTCCTTTAGTTTTTGGCTGGATTCACTCAGCATAATATTCTCTAGGTCCATCCATGTTATTACATGGTTCATAAGTTTATCTTGTCTTAAAGCTGCATAATATTCCATCGTATGTATATACCACAGTTTGTTTAGCCACTCTTCTGTTGATGGAGATTTTGGCTGTTTCCATCTCTTTGCAATTGTAAATAATGCTGCTATAAACATTGGTGTGCAAATGTCCGTTTGTGTCTTTGCCCTTAAGTCCTTTGAGTAGATACCTAGCAATGGTATTGCTGGGTCGTATGGCAGTTCTATATTCAGCTTTTTGAGGAACCGCCAAACTGCCTTCCACAGTGGTTGCACCCTTTGACATTCCCACCAACAGTGGATAAGTGTGCCTCTTTCTCCGCATCCTCTCCAGCACTTGTCATTTTCTGTTTTGTTGATAATGGCCATTCTGGTGGGTGTGAGATGATATCTCATTGTGGTTTTGATTTGCATTTCTCTAATGGCCAGGGACATTGAGCATCTCTTCATGTGCCTCTTGGCCATCCATATTTCCTCTTCTGAGAGGTGTCTGTTCAAGTCTTTTTCCCATTTTGTAATTGGGTTGGCTGTCTTTTTGTTGTTGAGATGAACAATCTCTTTATAAATTCTGGATACTAGACCTTTATCTGATATATCATTTCCAAATATTGTCTCCCATTGTGAAGGCTGTCTTTCTACTTTCTTGATGAAGTTCTTTGATGCACAAAAGTGTTTAATTTTGAGGAGTTCCCATTTATTTATTTCCTTCTTCAGTGCTCTTGCTTTAGGTTTAAGGTCCATAAAACCGCCTCCAGTTGTAAGATCCATAAGATATCTCCCAACATTTTCCTCTAACTGTTTTATGGTCTTAGACCTAATGTTTAGATCTTTGATCCATTTTGAGTTAACTTTTGTATAGGGTGTGAGAGATGGGTCTTCTTTCATTCTTTTGCATATGGATATCCAGTTCTCTAGGCACCATTTATTGAAGAGACTGCTCTGTCCCAGGTGAGTTGGCTTGACTGCCTTATCAAAGATCAAATGTCCATAGATGAGAGGGTCTATATCTGAGCACTCTATTCGATTCCATTGGTCGATATATCTATCTTTATGCCAATACCATGCTGTTTTGACCACTGTGGCTTCATAATATGCCTTAAAGTCCGGCAGCGCGAGACCTCCAGCTTCGTTTTTTTTCCTCAAGATGTTTTTAGCAATTCGGGGCAACCTGCCCTTCCAGATAAATTTGCTTATTGGTTTTTCTATTTCTGAAAAATAAGTTGTTGGGATTTTGATTGGTATTGCATTGAATCTGTAAATCAATTTAGGTAGGATTGACATCTTAACTATATTTAGTCTTCCAATCCATGAACACGGTATGCCCTTCCATCTATTTAGGTCTTCTGTGATTTCTTTTAGCAGTTTTTTGTAGTTTTCTTTATATAGGTTTTTTGTCTCTTTAGTTAAATTTATTCCTAGGTATTTTATTCTTTTAGTTGCAATTGTAAATGGGATTCGTTTCTTGATTTCCCCCTCAGCTTGTTCATTACTAGTGTATAGAAATGCTACAGATTTTTGAATGTTGATCTTGTAACCTGCTACTTTGCTGTACTCATTTATTAGCTCTAGTAGTTTTGTTGTGGATTTTTCCGGGTTTTCGACGTATAGTATCATATCGTCTGCAAACAGTGATAGTTTTACTTCTTCCTTTCCAATTTTGATGCCTTGTATTTCTTTTTCTTGTCTAATTGCTCTGGCTAGAACCTCCAACACAATGTTGAATAATAGTGGTGATAGTGGACATCCTTGTCTTGTTCCTGATCTTAGGGGGAAAGTTTTCAATTTTTCCCCATTGAGGATGATATTAGCTGTGGGTTTTTCATATATTCCCTCTATCATTTTAAGGAAGTTCCCTTGTATTCCTATCTTTTGAAGTGTTTTCAACAGGAAAGGATGTTGAATCTTGTCGAATGCCTTCTCTGCATCAATTGAGATGATCATGTGATTTTTCTGCTTTGATTTGTTGATATGGTGTATTACATTAATTGATTTTCTTATGTTGAACCATCCTTGCATACCTGGGATGAATCCTACTTGGTCATGATGTATAATTCTTTTAATGTGCTGTTGGATACGATTTGCTAGAATTTTATTGAGGATTTTTGCATCTGTATTCATTAGAGAGATTGGTCTGTAGTTTTCTTTTTTTGTAATATCTTTGCCTGGTTTTGGTATGAGGGTGATGTTGGCTTCATAGAATGAATTAGGTAGTTTTCCCTCCACTTCGATTTTTTTGAAGAGTTTGAAGAGAATTGGTACTAATTCTTTCTGGAACGTTTGGTAGAATTCACATGTGAAGCCATCTGGTCCTGGACTTTTCTTTTTAGGAAGCTTTTGAATGACTAATTCAATTTCTTTACTTGTGATTGGTTTGTTGAGGTCATCTATGTCTTCTTGAGTCAAAGTTGGTTGTTCATGTCTTTCCAGGAACCCGTCCATTTCCTCTAAATTGTTGTATTTATTAGCGTAAAGTTGTTCATAGTATCCTGTTATTACCTCCTTTATTTCTGTGAGGTCAGTAGTTATGTCTCCTCTTCCATTTCTGATCTTATTTATTTGCATCCTCTCTCTTCTTCTTTTTGTCAATCTTGCTAAGGGCCCATCAATCTTATTGATTTTCTCATAGAACCAACTTCTGGCCTTATTGATATTCTCTATTGTTTTCATGTTTTCAATTTCATTTATTTGTGCTCTAATCTTTGTTATTTCTTTCCTTTTGCTTGCTTTGGGGTTAGCTTGCTGTTCTTTCTCCAGTTCTTCCAAATGGATAGTTAATTCCTGAATTTTTGCCTTTTCTTCTTTTCTGATATAGGCATTTAGAGCAATAAATTTCCCTCTTAGCACTGCCTTTGCTGCGTCCCATAAGTTTTGATATGTTGTGTTTTCATTTTCATTCGCCTCGAGGTATTTGCTAATTTCCCTTGCAATTTCTTCTTTGACCCAGTCGTTGTTTAGGAGTGTGTTGTTGAGCCTCCACGTATTTGTGAATTTTCTGGCACTCTGCCTATTATTGATTTCCAACATCATTCCTTTATGGTCCGAGAAAGTGTTGTGTAAGATTTCAATCTTTTTAAATTTGTTAAGACTTGCTTTGTGACCCAGCATGTGGTCTATCTTTGAGAATGATCCATGAGCACTTGAGAAAAAGGTGTATCCTGCTGTTGTGGGATGTAATGTCCTATAAATGTCTATTAAGTCTAGTTCATTTATAGTAATACTCAGATTCTCTATTTCTTTGTTGATCCTCTGTCTAGATGTTCTGTCCCTTGATGAGAGTGGTGAGTTGAAGTCTCCAACTATTATGGTATATGAGTCTATTTCCCTTTTCAATGTTTGCAGTATATTCCTCACGTATTTTGGGGCATTCTGATTCGGTGCGTAAATATTTATGATTGTTATGTCTTCTTGTTTAATTGTTCCTTTTATTAGTATATAGTGTCCTTCTTTGTCTCTTTTAACTGTTTTACATTTGAAGTCTAATTTGTTGGATATTAGTATAGCCACTCCTGCTCTTTTCTGGTTGTTATTTGCATGAAATATCTTTTCCCAACCTTTCACTTTCAACCTATGTTTATCTTTGGGTCTAAGATGTGTTTCCTGTAGACAGCATATAGAAGGATCCTGTTTTTTAATCCATTCTGCCAATCTATGTCTTTTGATTGGGGAATTCAGTCCATTGACATTTAGTGTTATTACTGTTTGGATAATATTTTCCTCTAACATTTTGCCTTTTGTATTATATATATCATATCTAATTTTCCTTCTTTCTACACTCTTTTCCATATCTCTCTCTTCTGTCTTTTTGTATCTGACTCTAGTGCTCCCTTTAGTATTTCTTGCAGAGCTGGTCTCTTGGTCACAAATTCTTTCAGTGACTTTTTGTCTGAGAATGTTTTAATTTCTCCCTCATTTTTGAAGGATAATTTTGCTGGATATAGGAGTCTTGGTTGGCAGTTTTTCTCTTTTAGTATTTTAAATATATCATCCCACTGTCTTCTAGCTTCCATGGTTTCTGCTGAGAAATCTACACAAAATCTTATTGGGTTTCCCTTGTATATAATGGATTGTTTTTCTCTTGCTGCTTTCAAGATCTTCTCTTTCTCTTTGACCTCTGACATTCTAACTAGTAAGTGTCTTGGAGAACGCCTATTTGGGTCTAATCTCTTTGGGGTGCGCTGCACTTCTTGGATCTGTAATTTTAGGTCTTTCATAAGAGTTGGGAAATTTTCAGTGATAATTTCTTCCATTAGTTTTTCTCCTCCTTTTCCCTTCTCTTCTCCTTCTGGGACACCCACAACACGTATATTTGTGCGGTTCATATTGTCCTTGAGTTCCCTGATACCCTGTTCAAATTTTTCCATTCTTTTCCCTATAGTTTCTGTTTCTTTTTGGAATTCAGATGTTCCATCCTCCAAATCACTAATTCTATCTTCTGTCTCTTTAAATCTATCATTGTAGCTATCCATTATTTTTTCTATGTTTGCTACTTTATCCTTCACTTCCATAAGTTCTGCGATTTGTTTTTTCAGTTTTTCTATTTCTTCTTTATGTTCAGCCCATGTCCTCTTCATGTCCTCCCTCAATTTATCGATTTCATTTTTGAAGAGGTTTTCCATTTCTGTTCGTATATTCAGCATTAGTTGTCTCAGCTCTTGTGTCTCATTTGAGCTATTGGTTTGTTCCTTTGACTGAGCCATATTCTCAATCTTTTGAGCGTGGACAGTTATCTTCTGCTGCTGGCGTCTGGGCATTTATTCAGATTTCTCTTGGTGTTGGACCCAGCAAGGTTGTAATATTTTTCTGTGAAATCTCTGGGTTCTGTTTTTCTTATCCTGCCCAGTAGGTGGCACTCGTGGCACCCGTTTGTCTGCGGGTCCCACCAGTAAAAGGTGCTGTGGGACCTTAAACTTTGGAAAACTCTCGCCGTCCTGGGGGTTCGCTAGCTGAAACGGCTTGAGCCGGCCCGGGGTCCGAACGCAGGGAGGGTTGCTGGTCGCCGCAGCCAGGGAAAGAGCCCGTCCGAATTTCCTAGTCGGCCCTGGGCAACAAGCGTGGCGGGAGGGCGCCAGCGGCAGCGGCCCGCCCGAGAGAGTGCACGTTCCCCGGGAGTCACGGGTTTGGAAGGGGCCTCCCCCACCCGTCACCGTTCTCCGCGGCCTGGGGGTTTCCGATCCAATTCTCTCAGTTGGTCCGGGGGCTGCGCGTGGTGTGGGTGCCAGTCGCCTTGGTTTCAGGGGACCACCTCTCCAATTCTCCCAGCCGGCCCGGGAAGGGGGAAGGGAGTAACTCCGGCCGCTTGCCACCCCGCCCGGTAAGGCCCGCGCGCCTCTGCGATCTCACCCGAGCTGCTTCTCTCAGCCAGCCAGCCGTTCCAGGATGGGGTACGCTGTCTTTTTTATCTCTGTTGTGGCTTTGGGCGCTTTCTGTATCGTTTCTACTCCCCTAGTAGGTGTCCTGGAGAAGAAACTAAGATCCGCGCGTCTTACTAAGCCGCCATCTTCCAGGAAGTCCCTCCCCACTGTTCTTAACATAAAAACACAAATCCTTAAAATGACCTTACAAGGCCTAATCCTTGTGAGACTATCTCATTTGATTCTTATAACAAGGCTGGGAAGTAAGGATTAATTAATCACCCTCTTTTATAGATGCAGAAACTGAAGTTCAGAAAGAGTAAGCTACTGGCTCAAGTTTACACAACTAATAACTGGCCGGGGAAGGATTCAAATCTAGGTCTTTTGATCCTATGTTTCTGTTCGTTGTACCTAAGCCATCTCATAAAGCTTGGGACTGTAAAGCGTCCTTTGCTTAGACAATCAGCAGAATCTGGGTATGACAGTTGGTAGTGTTTGGTTGGAAGTGAGATAAAATACAACTCAAACTGGGTTAAGCAAAGAAGGGGCTTCATTACCTCAAGTAACTGAAAAGTCTAAAGGTAGCTCAAACTTCAGGCATGACTGGGTCCAGGGACCCAAGTGATAGCTTCAGGATGCCTTGTCTCTTCCTCTCCATCTCCCTGTTCTGCTTCTTTGAGTTGACTCTATATCCATACACATTTTCCCTTTATCATCTTACAGTGACTGTCAGCAGTTCCCAGGAATACATCCTTCCAGGTCTACAGCCCACAGGGAAAGTGAGCCAGTCATTGTCCTGGCGTCATCTGAAAAAATCTCATTGCAGCTCATGGGCTCTGCTTGGGTGACAGGATTATCTCCAAATCAAACACACTGACCAGAGGAAGTTAATGTGTTGGTTTACTTGGGCCTGTGTCACCTGTTGTGACCCTAATCTGGGAATGGAGCCTCACCTTTAGCACGTTGGAGGTGAGTGGAGAGACGGTGATTCCCCAAGAGTAACTCAACATACCTTACCAGGAGTGCAGGTTGCCAAAACTACAGATTAGTACAGCATCCTGGTCTTGCCTGAGGACCTGACCTTGCACATGTGGGAAATGCAGGAAAGTGAACAACTAGATAGGAAAAGAGAGAAGTGAGTGTCTTTTTTTACATCTGGAGAATAGCTCCATGGGTGATGGTGGTTCAGTTTGGGGCAGAGGCAATGCTTAGGTCCCCTCTTGTCTCTGTTCCCTTTACACTTCCTATAGTTGTCAGGTCTCCTGCACAGGGGCTTAGGTTGAGTTACAAAGACCTGTTCAGATTTAGCGGAAGTGAGAAGGAGCTGGTATTACATTTCATTTTCAGAGATCCTTTTTTATTTCTTTAAAATGAATATTATTGCTCTTTTCTAATTACAGAAATGAAACGTGTTCATAAAAAGGGAAATACAGAAAGCAGTTAGTTGGTACACAACTATTATGAGATGACTGAAGGAATAAAAATTAAAATTACCTACAATTTTATAACCCCTTTAACATTTTTATTTATATTCTTCCTGACTTTTTCTTGTGCATATGAGTATATTGGTTATACATGATAGACATGTGCACACACATTTTAAAACAAAACTTTGGATCCTATATGGAATACTTGAATTTTTTTTTACTTGACAATATATGAGATGGGCATTCTCCTAGTCATTAAAAATGATTTTGGAAGATATGAGTTTTAATGACTGAGGAGCGTTCCAATATATGTATGTAGCATAATTAAATTAACCAGTCCCTATTACTGGGTATATTGGTTGCTTGAAAATTCACTACATTATAAATAACATTGTGACAAATATTCATTGCAGAAACACAGCTGCATTAATTTGTCTCAAGCACAGTTTTACTATTCATGATAAATATCACCAATTTGCTTGAAGCCTTTTATTTAAAAATGTGCTTTTATTATAACGTACTTACAGATTCTTTAGGATATTCTAAAGTTGCAAAAGGGTATTTTAGCAACAGTGAAAAATCCTAGCCTCTCTCCCTTCCACCCCTAAAGGTGATTACTGTCAGCAATTTTAATATTCTTTCAGACCCTTTTTCTATGTGTAAACACATCAAACATATACCCACACTTACACGTATATTTGTCGGTTTCTTTTCCTTCCCCCCATCTTCTTTTCCTCCTCCTTCCACCAATATTTTCTGAATTCCAGTCTTGTGCCAGACATGGTCCCAGGACACGGGTTGGTGATTGTTTCTAGAAATTTTGAGTAGAAAGAACCAGCAATTCTGTACTTACAAATAAAATGCATGATAAATTCATCTTGTTCTTCTAATTCGTATTTATGGCTATAGGATTTTTATTTAACCTCAGTACTTTTATATTTGTACCCCCCTTTTCCAGTGCTGAATATCTTGATTCTCAACGGCATCAGCATAATTGTTCATTTGCTTTCTTCCACAATATCCCTCATTACATACATTCTGAAATGAACATTTATTGCTAACACCGATGAATGAAATATATTTTCACATTTATTAAAAAATTTTGGGAGGGCAGTCCTTTGTTATCCTTGGGAGATACCCATGAGGGGTATATAGTCAAATTTTATATTTTAAAGTTACTTGAAAGAATTCCTCTCTGTGTGGCTGTGATTCTAAGTGAATCCACATTTAGATTCATTTGTTTTATTTTACTTTGAAGTTTTAGGGATCACTTTTAATATTCAGTTCTGTTCGAAGGTCAGTTTAGGATAGAAATTCTTGGCTTAGACTTTCTTTCCTTGAGGATCCTAAATATGATACTTTATCTTCTGGCATAAAATGCTGCTGTTAAAAAGTTTGATGATTTGATTTTATTTACCTTAAAAGTGACTTGGTGTTTTGGGACTGGTACTCAAAGTATTATCTTCTTTTTCCCTTAATGCCCAATGTCTTTTCTAGAATATAGTTCAGTGTTGGCATTCTGGGTTGATTTTCTTGAAATATAGTTCTTAGTATTATTTCTTTTTCATTGCTTTGGATTTCTTCTTTAGGGACTCCTCTTAATAGATGTTCTATATTTATCATTTTCTTAATTTCTTTTAGACAGTTTTGAAATATTAGGTTCAATTTTCTTTTGCTTTTCTTCCCTTTTTGTTGGACATGTCTTTCTGGCATGATTTCATTGTCTATAAATTTCCTTTTTTCTCATAATTTTCAATGGGACTTAACTTTTTATGATTAAGATGAGTTTTGCCATACTTTTATGTAGAAAAATAAGACTAGGATAACTTTTCAGGCTTCTTGTTTCTAGCTCTCCATTTTTATTTGTTTTCACCAATTCATCATAAATGTGGTCCAATACTTTCAGGTGAATTTTTACTCTATTCTTCCACTTTTATCTGAACTGTCTCTTTCTTTGGCCCCTATTGCCTTGCTGGGCTTGATTTGGGTTCTGCTCAGAGCAGCTTCCCCTAAGTGCAGGGCTTTGCCCTGGAGAGTGTTAAGTTTGAACATTCAAGAGGCCGAGACCTCTCCAGCACCCAGACTTTATCACATCCCCTTTGCACTCACCTGCGAGATGCAGTCAGCAGAACCCCGTTCCAGCTTCAGCTCATGCTCTGGAATTGCTCTGCCTCGATGATTTCCTCTGAGCACGTGTTCATAGTCTGAGGTCTAGGAGGATCCCTTCTCCTTCCCTCTGGTTCTTCTTACATAGATGCTAATAATACCTGGGTTTGGAGGCTGCCGGTGGTTTGTCCCCACCCGTTGATGTTTTGGGATTTGTGTGCACACCTTGTCACCCTGTTTTGTTGTGTTTTCCAAGAGGTTCTGCTTTTGTTATCTGTTTTAGGTCATGTTTCCTGGAAGCAGAGCCTGAGATGGGGGACCCTGTGTATGTGATTAATTGGGGGAGTGCTCTCAGGAGAAAAGGTGGGATAGAAGCAGCCTAGAGAAGAGGAAGGAGCTAAGGACCAGCCTCAGCTGCAGAAGAGCTGCAGCCTGACCCCACAGGGAACTCAGGAGTTGAACTGCTCCACAAGGTCAGTCCCTTAGGTGATGGGCTCTGCCTTTTTGCCCCCTTGTTAGTCAGCCATTTGCTTGAGGCTGTCCCCAGAGAGGTGTAAGCTCCTAGGCAAGGGGGGCTCCATCTGGCTGAGAGCAATTCTGCAGTGAAGGGAGCAGGAGGGAGCTGATGATATGGGGGCAGGATGCATCAGCCCAGTAGGTGGGA
This sequence comes from Tamandua tetradactyla, assembly GCF_023851605.1. Taxonomy (NCBI): domain Eukaryota; kingdom Metazoa; phylum Chordata; class Mammalia; order Pilosa; family Myrmecophagidae; genus Tamandua; species Tamandua tetradactyla. Next base: position 18,792,985 of record NC_135331.1, read on the forward strand.
TCTAAGGGCACTCACGACACTATCCTAGTTATTTTGTTGTTGTTGTTTTATAATGGGGAGAGTTTGATGGGATCACCTTGTCATCTTCCCCAAATTGGAGTTATCCTTTGTCTGAAATCTTTCTTTTCTCCAGCAAGTACCACGTCTCTTCTTTTTACACAGAGCCCCTATTGGGAAGAAA